>NW_026453780.1:0-66538 GCF_943734755.1 Anopheles moucheti | reverse complement strand
GAATGAGTTTTCATACAAAAACTGTCTATTTCAACTTAATTCGTCCATCCAAAACGATTTTTGTACTTTGCTATGAAGTTCCACCAGGAATGAGTTTTTATGCAAAAACTGTCTATTTCAACTAACTTTGTCCATCCAAAACGAACTTTGTACTTTGCTATGAAGTTCCACCAGGAATGAGTTTTCATGCAAAAATTATCTATTTCAACTAACTTTGTCCATCCAAAACGAACTTTGTACTTTGCTATGAAGTTCCACCAGGAATGAGTTTTCATGCAAAAACTGTCTATTTCAACTAAATTGATCCATCCAAAACGAACTTTGTACTTTGCTATGAAGTTCCACCAGGAATAATTTTTTATGCAAACACTGTCTATTTCAACTAACTTTGTCCATCCAAAACGAACTTTGTACTTTGCTATGAAGTTCCACCAGGAATGAGTTTTCATGCAAAAACTGTCTATTTCAACTTAATTCGTCCATCCAAAACGAACTTTGTACTTTGCTATGAAGTTCCACCAGGAATGAGTTTTCATGCAAAAACTGTCTATTTCAACTAACTTTGTCCATCCAAAACGAACTTTGTACTTTGCTATGAAGTTCCACCAGGAATGAGTTTTCATGCAAAAACTGTCTATTTCAACTAAATTGATCCATCCAAAACGAACTTTGTACTTTGCTATGAAGTTCCACCAGGAATGAGTTTTCATGCAAAAATTATCTATTTCAACTAACTTTGTCCATCCAAAACGAACTTTGTACTTTGCTATGAAGTTCCACCAGGAATGAGTTTTCATGCAAAAACTGTCTATTTCAACTAACTTTGTCCATCCAAAACGAACTTTGTACTTTGCTATGAAGTTCCACCAGGAATGAGTTTTCATGCAAAAACTGTCTATTTCAACTAACTTTGTCCATCCAAAACGAACTTTGCACTTTGCTATGAAGTTCCACCAGGAATGAGTTTTTATGCAAAAACTGTCTATTTCAACTTAATTCGTCCATCCAAAACGAACTTTGTACTTTGCTATGAAGTTCCACCAGGAATGAGTTTTCATGCAAAAATTATCTATTTCAACTAACTTTGTCCATCCAAAACGAACTTTGTACTTTGCTATAAAGTTCCACCAGGAATGCGTTTTCATGCAAAAACTGTCTATTTCAACTAACTTTGTCCATCCTAAACGAACTTTGTACTTTGCTATGAAGTTCCACCAGGAATGAGTTTTCATGCAAAAACTGTCTATTTCAACTAACTTTGTCCATCCAAAACGAACTTTGTACTTTGCTATGAAGTTCCACCAGGAATGAGTTTTTATGCAAAAACTGTTTTTTTTAACTTAATTCGTCCATCCAAAACGAACTTTGTACTTTGCTATGAAGTTCCACCAGGAATGAGTTTTCATGCAAAAACTGTCTATTTCAACTTAATTCGTCCATCCAAAACGAACTTTGTACTTTGCTATGAAGTTCCACCAGGAATGAGTTTTTATGCAAAAACTGTCTATTTCAACTAACTTTGTAAATCCAAAACGAACTTTGTACTTTGCTATGAAGTTCCACCTGGAATGAGTTTTCATGCAAAAACTGTCTATTTCAACTAACTTTGTCCACCAAAAACGAACTTTGTACTTTACTATGAAGTTCCACCAGGAATGAGTTTTCATACAAAAACTGTCTATTTCAACTTAATTCGTCCATCCAAAACGAACTTTGTACTTTGCTATGAAGTTCCACCAGGAATGAGTTGTCATGCAAAAACTGTCTATTTCAACTAACTTTGTCCATCCAAAACGAACTTTGTACTTTGCTATGAAGTTCCACCAGGAATGAGTTTTCATACAAAAACTGTCTATTTCAACTAAATTGATCCATCCAAAACGAACTTTGTACTTTGCTATGAAGTTCCACCAGGAATGAGTTTTCATGCAAAAATTATCTATTTCAACTAACTTTGTCCATCCAAAACGAACTTTGTACTTTGCTATGAAGTTCCACCAGGAATGAGTTTTCATGCAAAAACTGTCTATTTCAACTAAATAGATCCATCCAAAACGAACTTTGTACTTTGCTATGAAGTTCCACCAGGAATGAGTTTTTATGCAAAAACTGTCTATTTCAACTTAATTCGTCCATCCAAAACGAACTTTGTACTTTGCTATGAAGTTCCACCAGGAATGAGTTTTCATGCAAAAACTGTCTATTTCAACTAACTTTGTCCATCCAAAACGAACTTTGTACTTTGCTATGAAGTTCCACCAGGAATGAGTTGTCATGCAAAAACTGTCTATTTCAACTAACTTTGTCCATCCAAAACGAACTTTGTACTTTGCTATGAAGTTCCACCAGGAATGAGTTTTCATACAAAAACTGTCTATTTCAACTAAATTGATCCATCCAAAACGAACTTTGTACTTTGCTATGAAGTTCCACCAGGAATGAGTTTTCATGCAAAAATTATCTATTTCAACTAACTTTGTCCATCCAAAACGAACTTTGTACTTTGCTATGAAGTTCCACCAGGAATGAGTTTTTATGCAAAAACTGTCTATTTCAACTTAATTCGTCCATCCAAAACGAACTTTGTACTTTGCTATGAAGTTCCACCAGGAATGAGTTTTCATGCAAAAACTGTCTATTTCAACTTAATTCGTCCATCCAAAACGAACTTTGTACTTTGCTATGAAGTTCCACCAGGAATGAGTTTTTATGCAAAAACTGTCTATTTCAACTAAATTGATCCATCCAAAACGAACTTTGTACTTTGCTATGAAGTTCCACCTGGAATGAGTTTTCATGCAAAAACTGTCTATTTCAACTAAATTGATCCATCCAAAACGAACTTTGTACTTTGCTATGAAGTTCCACCAGGAATGAGTTTTTATGCAAAAACTGTCTATTTCAACTAACTTTGTCCATCCAAAACGAACTTTGTACTTTGCTATGAAGTTCCACCAGGAATGAGTTTTCATGCAAAAACTGTCTATTTCAACTAACTTTGTCCATCCAAAACGAACTTTGTACTTTGCTATGAAGTTCCACCAGGAATGAGTTTTCATGCAAAAACTGTCTATTTCAACTAAATTGATCCATCCAAAACGAACTTTGTACTTTGCTATGAAGTTCCACCAGGAATGAGTTTTTATGCAAAAACTGTCTATTTCAACTTAATTCGTCCATCCAAAACGAACTTTGTACTTTGCTATGAAGTTCCACCAGGAATGAGTTTTCATGCAAAAACTGTCTATTTCAACTTAATTCGTCCATCCAAAACGAACATTGTACTTTGCTATGAAGTTCCACCAGGAATGAGTTTTTATGCAAAAACTGTCTATTTCAACTAAATTGATCCATCCAAAACGAACTTTGTACTTTGCTATGAAGTTCCACCTGGAATGAGTTTTCATGCAAAAACTGTCTATTTCAACTAACTTTGTCCATCCAAAACGAACTTTGTACTTTACTATGAAGTTCCACCAGGAATAAGTTTTCATACAAAAACTGTCTATTTCAACTTAATTCGTCCATCCAAAACGAACTTTGTACTTTGCTATGAAGTTCCACCAGGAATGAGTTTTTATGCAAAAACTGTCTATTTCAACTAACTTTGTCCATCCAAAACGAACTTTGTACTTTGCTATGAAGTTCCACCAGGAATGAGTTTTCATGCAAAAACTGTCTATTTCAACTAACTTTGTCCATCCAAAACGAACTTTGTACTTTGCTATGAAGTTCCACCAGGAATGAGTTTTCATGCAAAAACTGTCTATTTCAACTAAATTGATCCATCCAAAACTAACTTTGTACTTTGCTATGAAGTTCCACCAGGAATGAGTTTTTATGCAAAAACTGTCTATTTCAACTAACTTTGTCCATCCAAAACGAACTTTGTACTTTGCTATGAAGTTCCACCAGGAATGAGTTTTCATGCAAAAACTGTCTATTTCAACTAACTTTGTCCATCCAAAACGAACTTTGTACTTTGCTATGAAGTTCCACCAGGAATGAGTTTTCATGCAAAAAACTGTCTATTTCAACTAACTTTGTCCATCCAAAACGAACTTTGTACTTTACTATGAAGTTCCACCAGGAATGAGTTTTCATGCAAAAACTGTCTATTTCAACTAACTTTGTCCATCCAAAACGAACTTTGTACTTTGCTATGAAGTTCCACCAGGAATGAGTTTTCATGCAAAAACTGTCTATTTCAACTAACTTTGTCCATCCAAAACGAACTTTGTACTTTGCTATGAAGTTCCACCAGGAATGAGTTTTTATGCAAAAACTGTCTATTTCAACTTAATTCGTCCATCCAAAACGAACTTTGTACTTTGCTATGAAGTTCCACCAGGAATGAGTTTTCATGCAAAAACTGTCTATTTCAACTAACTTTGTCCATCCAAAACGAACTTTGTACTTTGCTATGAAGTTCCACCAGGAATGAGTTTTTATGCAAAAACTGTCTATTTCAACTAACTTTGTCCATCCAAAACGAACTTTGTACTTTGCTATGAAGTTCCACCAGGAATGAGTTTTCATGCAAAAACTGTCTATTTCAACTAACTTTGTCCATCCAAAACGAACTTTGTACTTTACTATGAAGTTCCACCAGGAATGAGTTTTCATGCAAAAAACTGTCTATTTCAACTAACTTTGTCCATCCAAAACGAACTTTGTACTTTGCTATGAAGTTCCACCAGGAATGAGTTTTCATGCAAAAACTGTCTATTTCAACTTAATTCGTCCATCCAAAACGAACTTTGTACTTTGCTATGAAGTTCCACCAGGAATGAGTTTTCATGCAAAAACTGTCTATTTCAACTTAATTCGTCCATCCAAAACGAACTTTGTACTTTGCTATGAAGTTCCACCAGGAATGAGTTTTCATGCAAAAACTGTCTATTTCAACTTAATTCGTCCATCCAAAACGAACTTTGTACTTTGCTATGAAGTTCCACCAGGAATGAGTTTTCATGCAAAAACTGTCTATTTCAACTAACTTTGTCCATCCAAAACGAACTTTGTACTTTGCTATGAAGTTCCACCAGGAATGAGTTTTTATGCAAAAACTGTCTATTTCAACTTAATTCGTCCATCCAAAACGAACTTTGTACTTTGCTATGAAGTTCCACCAGGAATGAGTTTTCATGCAAAAACTGTCTATTTCAACTTAATTCGTCCATCCAAAACGAACTTTGTACTTTGCTATGAAGTTCCACCTGGAATGAGTTTTCATGCAAAAACTGTCTATTTCAACTAACTTTGTCCATCCAAAACGAACTTTGTACTTTGCTATGAAGTTCCACCAGGAATGAGTTTTCATGCAAAAACTGTCTATTTCAACTAACTTTGTCCATCCAAAACGAACTTTGTACTTTACTATGAAGTTCCACCAGGAATGAGTTTTCATGCAAAAACTGTCTATTTCAACTAACTTTGTCCATCAAAAACGAACTTTGTACTTTGCTATGAAGTTCCACCAGGAATGAGTTTTCATGCAAAAACTGTCTATTTCAACTAACTTTGTCCATCCAAAACGAACTTTGTACTTTGCTATGAAGTTCCACCAGGAATGAGTTTTTATGCAAAAACTGTCTATTTCAACTAACTTTGTCCATCCAAAACGAACTTTGTACTTTGCTATGAAGTTCCACCAGGAATGAGTTTTCATGCAAAAACTGTCTATTTCAACTAAATTGATCCATCCAAAACGAACTTTGTACTTTGCTATGAAGTTCCACCAGGAATGAGTTTTCATGCAAAAACTGTCTATTTCAACTTAATTCGTCCATCCAAAACGAACTTTGTACTTTGCTATGAAGTTCCACCAGGAATGAGTTTTTATGCAAAAACTGTCTATTTCAACTAACTTTGTCCATCCAAAACGAACTTTGTACTTTGCTATGAAGTTCCACCAGGAATGAGTTTTCATGCAAAAACTGTCTATTTCAACTTAATTCGTCCATCCAAAACGAACTTTGTACTTTGCTATGAAGTTCCACCAGGAATGAGTTTTCATGCAAAAACTGTCTATTTCAACTAACTTTGTCCATCCAAAACGAACTTTGTACTTTGCTATGAAGTTTCACCAGGAATGAGTTTTTATGCAAAAACTGTCTATTTCAACTAACTTTGTCCATCCAAAACGAACTTTGTACTTTGCTATGAAGTTCCACCAGGAATGAGTTTTCATGCAAAAACTGTCTATTTCAACTAACTTTGTCCATCCAAAACGAACTTTGTACTTTGCTATGAAGTTCCACCAGGAATGAGTTTTTATGCAAAAACTGTCTATTTCAACTAACTTTGTAAATCCAAAACGGACTTTGTACTTTGCTATGAAGTTCCACCAGGAATGAGTTTTTATGCAAAAACTGTCTATTTCAACTAACTTTGTCCATCCAAAACGAACTTTGTACTTTGCTATGAAGTTCCACCAGGAATGAGTTTTCATGCAAAAACTGTCTATTTCAACTAACTTTGTCCATCCAAAACGAACTTTGTACTTTGCTATGAAGTTCCACCAGGAATGAGTTTTTATGCAAAAACTGTCTATTTCAACTAACTTTGTAAATCCAAAACGAACTTTGTACTTTGCTATGAAGTTCCACCAGGAATGAGTTTTCATGCAAAAATTATCTATTTCAACTAACTTTGTCCATCCAAAACGAACTTTGTACTTTGCTATGAAGTTCCACCAGGAATGAGTTTTCATGCAAAAATTATCTATTTCAACTAACTTTGTCCATCCAAAACGAACTTTGTACTTTGCTATGAAGTTCCACCAGGAATGAGTTTTCATGCATAAACTGTCTATTTCAACTAAATTGATCCATCCAAAACGAACTTTGTACTTTGCTATGAAGTTCCACCAGGAATGAGTTTTTATGCAAAAACTGTCTATTTCAACTAACTTTGTAAATCCAAAACGAACTTTGTACTTTGCTATGAAGTTCCACCAGGAATGAGTTTTCATGCAAAAATTATCTATTTCAACTAACTTTGTCCATCCAAAACGAACTTTGTACTTTGCTATGAAGTTCCACCAGGAATGAGTTTTCATGCAAAAACTGTCTATTTCAACTAACTTTGTCCATCCAAAACGAACTTTGTACTTTGCTATGAAGTTCCACCAGGAATGAGTTTTTATGCAAAAACTGTCTATTTCAACTAACTTTGTCCATCCAAAACGAACTTTGTACTTTGCTATGAAGTTCCACCAGGAATGAGTTTTCATGCAAAAACTGTCTATTTCAACTAACTTTGTCCATCCAAAACGAACTTTGTACTTTGCTATGAAGTTCCACCAGGAATGAGTTTTCATGCAAAAACTGTCTATTTCAACTAAATTGATCCATCCAAAACGAACTTTGTACTTTGCTATGAAGTTCCACCTGGAATGAGTTTTCATGCAAAAACTGTCTATTTCAACTTACTTTGTCCATCCAAAACGAACTTTGTACTTTGCTATGAAGTTCCACCAGGAATGAGTTTTCATGCAAAAACTGTCTATTTCAACTAACTTTGTCCATCCAAAACGAACTTTGTACTTTGCTATGAAGTTCCACCAGGAATGAGTTTTCATGCAAAAACTGTCTATTTCAACTTAATTCGTCCATCCAAAACGAACTTTGTACTTTGCTATGAAGTTCCACCAGGAATGAGTTTTCATACAAAAACTGTCTATTTCAACTTAATTCGTCCATCCAAAACGAACTTTGTACTTTGCTATGAAGTTCCACCAGGAATGAGTTTTCATGCAAAAACTGTCTATTTCAACTAACTTTGTCCATCCAAAACGAACTTTGTACTTTGCTATGAAGTTCCACCAGGAATGAGTTTTCATGCAAAAACTGTCTATTTCAACTTAATTCGTCCATCCAAAACGAACTTTGTACTTTGCTATGAAGTTCCACCAGGAATGAGTTTTTATGCAAACACTGTCTATTTCAACTAACTTTGTCCATCCAAAACGAACTTTGTACTTTGCTATGAAGTTCCACCAGGAATGAGTTTTCATGCAAAAACTGTCTATTTCAACTTAATTCGTCCATCCAAAACGAACTTTGTACTTTGCTATGAAGTTCCACCAGGAATGAGTTTTCATGCAAAAACTGTCTATTTCAACTAACTTTGTCCATCCAAAACGAACTTTGTACTTTGCTATGAAGTTCCACCAGGAATGAGTTTTCATGCAAAAACTGTCTATTTCAACTAAATTGATCCATCCAAAACGAACTTTGTACTTTGCTATGAAGTTCCACCTGGAATGAGTTTTCATGCAAAAACTGTCTATTTCAACTAACTTTGTCCATCCAAAACGAACTTTGTACTTTACTATGAAGTTCCACCAGGAATGAGTTTTCATACAAAAACTGTCTATTTCAACTTAATTCGTCCATCCAAAACGAACTTTGTACTTTGCTATGAAGTTCCACCAGGAATGAGTTTTTATGCAAAAACTGTCTATTTCAACTAACTTTGTCCATCCAAAACGAACTTTGTACTTTGCTATGAAGTTCCACCAGGAATGAGTTTTCATGCAAAAATTATCTATTTCAACTAACTTTGTCCATCCAAAACGAACTTTGTACTTTGCTATGAAGTTCCACCAGGAATGAGTTTTCATGCAAAAACTGTCTATTTCAACTAAATTGATCCATCCAAAACGAACTTTGTACTTTGCTATGAAGTTCCACCAGGAATGAGTTTTTATGCAAACACTGTCTATTTCAACTAACTTTGTCCATCCAAAACGAACTTTGTACTTTGCTATGAAGTTCCACCAGGAATGAGTTTTCATGCAAAAACTGTCTATTTCAACTAAATTGATCCATCCAAAACGAACTTTGTACTTTGCTATGAAGTTCCACCAGGAATGAGTTTTCATGCAAAAACTGTCTATTTCAACTTAATTCGTCCATCCAAAACGAACTTTGTACTTTGCTATGAAGTTCCACCAGGAATGAGTTTTCATGCAAAAACTGTCTATTTCAACTAACTTTGTCCATCCAAAACGAACTTTGTACTTTGCTATGAAGTTCCACCAGGAATGAGTTTTCATGCAAAAACTGTCTATTTCAACTAAATTGATCCATCCAAAACGAACTTTGTTCTTTGCTATGAAGTTCCACCAGGAATGAGTTTTCATGCAAAAACTGTCTATTTCAACTAAATGGATCCATCCAAAACGAACTTTGTACTTTGCTATGAAGTTCCACCAGGAATGAGTTTTCATGCAAAAACTGTCTATTTCAACTAACTTTGTCCATCCAAAACGAACTTTGTACTTTGCTATGAAGTTCCACCAGGAATGAGTTTTCATGCAAAAACTGTCTATTTCAACTAACTTTGTCCATCCAAAACGAACTTTGCACTTTGCTATGAAGTTCCACCAGGAATGAGTTTTTATGCAAAAACTGTCTATTTCAACTTAATTCGTCCATCCAAAACGAACTTTGTACTTTGCTATGAAGTTCCACCAGGAATGAGTTTTCATGCAAAAATTATCTATTTCAACTAACTTTGTCCATCCAAAACGAACTTTGTACTTTGCTATGAAGTTCCACCAGGAATGCGTTTTCATGCAAAAACTGTCTATTTCAACTAACTTTGTCCATCCTAAACGAACTTTGTACTTTGCTATGAAGTTCCACCAGGAATGAGTTTTTATGCAAAAACTGTCTATTTCAACTAACTTTGTCCATCCAAAACGAACTTTGTACTTTGCTATGAAGTTCCACCAGGAATGAGTTTTTATGCAAAAACTGTCTATTTTAACTTAATTCGTCCATCCAAAACGAACTTTGTACTTTGCTATGAAGTTCCACCAGGAATGAGTTTTCATGCAAAAACTGTCTATTTCAACTTAATTCGTCCATCCAAAACGAACTTTGTACTTTGCTATGAAGTTCCACCAGGAATGAGTTTTTATGCAAAAACTGTCTATTTCAACTAACTTTTGTAAATCCAAAACGAACTTTGTACTTTGCTATGAAGTTCCACCTGGAATGAGTTTTCATGCAAAAACTGTCTATTTCAACTAACTTTGTCCACCAAAAACGAACTTTGTACTTTACTATGAAGTTCCACCAGGAATGAGTTTTCATACAAAAACTGTCTATTTCAACTTAATTCGTCCATCCAAAACGAACTTTGTACTTTGCTATGAAGTTCCACCAGGAATGAGTTTTCATGCAAAAACTGTCTATTTCAACTAACTTTGTCCATCCAAAACGAACTTTGTACTTTGCTATGAAGTTCCACCAGGAATGAGTTTTCATGCAAAAACTGTCTATTTCAACTAACTTTGTCCATCCAAAACGAACTTTGTACTTTGCCATGAAGTTCCACCAGGAATGAGTTTTCATGCAAAAACTGTCTATTTCAACTTAATTCGTCCATCCAAAACGAACTTTGTACTTTGCTATGAAGTTCCACCAGGAATGAGTTTTCATGCAAAAACTGTCTATTTCAACTAACTTTGTCCATCCAAAACGAACTTTGTACTTTGCTATGAAGTTCCACCAGGAATGAGTTTTCATGCAAAAACTGTCTATTTCAACTTAATTCGTCCATCCAAAACGAACTTTGTACTTTGCTATGAAGTTCCACCAGGAATGAGTTTTCATGCAAAAACTGTCTATTTCAACTAAATTGATCCATCCAAAACGAACTTTGTACTTTGCTATGAAGTTCCACCAGGAATGAGTTTTTATGCAAAAACTGTCTATTTCAACTAACTTTGTCCATCCAAAACGAACTTTGTACTTTGCTATGAAGTTCCACCAGGAATGAGTTTTCATGCAAAAACTGTCTATTTCAACTTAATTCGTCCATCCAAAACGAACTTTGTGCTTTGCTATGAAGTTCCACCAGGAATGAGTTTTCATGCAAAAACTGTCTATTTCAACTAACTTTGTCCATCCAAAACGAACTTTGTACTTTGCTATGAAGTTCCACCAGGAATGAGTTTTCATGCAAAAACTGTCTATTTCAACTAACTTTGTCCATCCAAAACGAACTTTGTACTTTGCTATGAAGTTCCACCAGGAATGAGTTTTCATGCAAAAACTGTCTATTTCAACTAACTTTGTCCATCCAAAACGAACTTTGTACTTTGCTATGAAGTTCCACCAGGAATGAGTTTTTATGCAAAAACTGTCTATTTCAACTTAATTCGTCCATCCAAAACGAACTTTGTACTTTGCTATGAAGTTCCACCAGGAATGAGTTTTCATGCAAAAATTATCTATTTCAACTAACTTTGTCCATCCAAAACGAACTTTGTACTTTGCTATGAAGTTCCACCAGGAATGAGTTTTCATGCAAAAACTGTCTATTTCAACTAACTTTGTCCATCCAAAACGAACTTTGTACTTTGCTATGAAGTTCCACCAGGAATGAGTTTTTATGCAAAAACTGTCTATTTCAACTTAATTCGTCCATCCAAAACGAACTTTGTACTTTGCTATGAAGTTCCACCAGGAATGAGTTTTCATGCAAAAACTGTCTATTTCAACTTAATTCGTCCATCCAAAACGAACTTTGTACTTTGCTATGAAGTTCCACCAGGAATGAGTTTTTATGCAAAAGCTGTCTATTTCAACTAACTTTGTAAATCCAAAACGAACTTTGTACTTTGCTATGAAGTTCCACCTGGAATGAGTTTTCATGCAAAAACTGTCTATTTCAACTAACTTTGTCCATCCAAAACGAACTTTGTACTTTACTATGAAGTTCCACCAGGAATGAGTTTTCATACAAAAACTGTCTATTTCAACTTAATTCGTCCATCCAAAACGAACTTTGTACTTTGCTATGAAGTTCCACCAGGAATGAATTTTTATGCAAAAACTGTCTATTTCAACTAACTTTGTCCATCCAAAACGAACTTTGTACTTTGCTATGAAGTTCCACCAGGAATGAGTTTTCATGCAAAAACTGTCTATTTCAACTTAATTCGTCCATCCAAAACGAACTTTGTACTTTGCTATGAATTTCCACCAGGAATGAGTTTTCATGCAAGAACTGTCTATTTCAACTAAATTGATCCATCCAAAACGAACTTTGTACTTTGCTATGAAGTTCCACCAGGAATGAGTTTTCATGCAAAAACTGTCTATTTCAACTAAATTGATCCATCCAAAACGAACTTTGTACTTTGCTATGAAGTTCCACCAGGAATGAGGTTTCATGCAAAAATTATCTATTTCAACTGACTTTGTCCATCCAAAACGAACTTTGTACTTTGCTATGAAGTTCCACCAGGAATGAGTTTTCATGCAAAAACTGTCTATTTCAACTAACTTTGTCCATCCAAAACGAACTTTGTACTTTACTATGAAGTTCCACCAGGAATGAGTTTTCATACAAAAACTGTCTATTTCAACTTAATTCGTCCATCCAAAACGAACTTTGTACTTTGCTATGAAGTTCCACCAGGAATGAATTTTTATGCAAAAACTGTCTATTTCAACTAACTTTGTCCATCCAAAACGAACTTTGTACTTTGCTATGAAGTTCCACCAGGAATGAGTTTTCATGCAAAAACTGTCTATTTCAACTTAATTCGTCCATCCAAAACGAACTTTGTACTTTGCTATGAATTTCCACCAGGAATGAGTTTTCATGCAAGAACTGTCTATTTCAACTAAATTGATCCATCCAAAACGAACTTTGTACTTTGCTATGAAGTTCCACCAGGAATGAGTTTTCATGCAAAAACTGTCTATTTCAACTAAATTGATCCATCCAAAACGAACTTTGTACTTTGCTATGAAGTTCCACCAGGAATGAGTTTTTATGCAAAAACTGTCTATTTCAACTAACTTTGTCCATCCAAAACGAACTTTGTACTTTGCTATGAAGTTCCACCAGGAATGAGTTTTCATGCAAAAACTGTCTATTTCAACTTAATTCGTCCATCCAAAACGAACTTTGTACTTTGCTATGAAGTTCCACCAGGAATGAGTTTTCATGCAAAAACTGTCTATTTCAACTAACTTTGTCCATCCAAAACGAACTTTGTACTTTGCTATGAAGTTCCACCAGGAATGAGTTTTCATGCAAAAACTGTCTATTTCAACTAACTTTGTCCATCCAAAACGAACTTTGTACTTTGCTATGAAGTTCCACCAGGAATGAGTTTTCATGCAAAAACTGTCTATTTCAACTAACTTTGTCCATCCAAAACGAACTTTGTACTTTGCTATGAAGTTCCACCAGGAATGAGTTTTCATGCAAAAATTATCTATTTCAACTAACTTTGTCCATCCAAAACGAACTTTGTACTTTGCTATGAAGTTCCACCAGGAATGAGTTTTCATGCAAAAACTGTCTATTTCAACTAACTTTGTCCATCCAAAACGAACTTTGTACTTTGCTATGAAGTTCCACCAGGAATGAGTTTTCATGCAAAAACTGTCTATTTCAACTAAATTGATCCATCCAAAACGAACTTTGTACTTTGCTATGAAGTTCCACCAGGAATGAGTTTTTATGCAAAAACTGTCTATTTCAACTTAATTCGTCCATCCAAAACGAACTTTGTACTTTGCTATGAAGTTCCACCAGGAATGAGTTTTTATGCAAAAAACTGTCTATTTCAACTAAATTGATCCATCCAAAACGAACTTTGTACTTTGCTATGAAGTTCCACCTGGAATGAGTTTTCATGCAAAAACTGTCTATTTCAACTAACTTTGTCCATCCAAAACGAACTTTGTACTTTACTATGAAGTTCCACCAGGAATAAGTTTTCATACAAAAACTGTCTATTTCAACTTAATTCGTCCATCCAAAACGAACTTTGTACTTTGCTATGAAGTTCCACCAGGAATGAGTTTTTATGCAAAAACTGTCTATTTCAACTAACTTTGTCCATCCAAAACGAACTTTGTACTTTGCTATGAAGTTCCACCAGGAATGAGTTTTCATGCAAAAACTGTCTATTTCAACTTAATTGATCCATCCAAAACGAACTTTGTACTTTGCTATGAAGTTCCACCAGGAATGAGTTTTCATGCAAAAAACTGTCTATTTCAACTAACTTTGTCCATCCAAAACGAACTTTGTACTTTGCTATGAAGTTCCACCAGGAATGAGTTTTCATGCAAAAACTGTCTATTTCAACTTAATTCGTCCATCCAAAACGAACTTTGTACTTTGCTATGAAGTTCCACCAGGAATGAGTTTTTATGCAAAAACTGTCTATTTCAACTAACTTTGTCCATCCAAAACGAACTTTGTACTTTGCTATGAAGTTCCACCAGGAATGAGTTTTCATGCAAAAACTGTCTATTTCAACTAAATTGATCCATCCAAAACGAACTTTGTACTTTGCTATGAAGTTCCACCAGGAATGAGTTTTTATGCAAAAACTGTCTATTTCAACTAACTTTGTCCATCCAAAACGAACTTTGTACTTTGCTATGAAGTTCCACCAGGAATGTGTTACTATGCAAAAAACTGTCTATTTCTACTAACTTTGTCCATCCAAAACGAACTTTGTACTTTGCTATGAAGTTCCACCAGGAATGAGTTTTCATGCAAAAACTGTCTATTTCAACTTAATTCGTCCATCCAAAACGAACTTTGTACTTTGCTATGAAGTTCCACCAGGAATGAGTTTTCATGCAAAAACTGTCTATTTCAACTAACTTTGTCCATCCAAAACGAACTTTGTACTTTGCTATGAAGTTCCACCAGGAATGAGTTTTCATGCAAAAACTGTCTATTTCAACTAAATTGATCCATCCAAAACTAACTTTGTACTTTGCTATGAAGTTCCACCAGGAATGAGTTTTTATGCAAAAACTGTCTATTTCAACTAACTTTGTCCATCCAAAACGAACTTTGTACTTTGCTATGAAGTTCCACCAGGAATGAGTTTTCATGCAAAAACTGTCTATTTCAACTAACTTTGTCCATCCAAAACGAACTTTGTACTTTGCTATGAAGTTCCACCAGGAATGAGTTTTCATGCAAAAACTGTCTATTTCAACTAACTTTGTCCATCCAAAACGAACTTTGTACTTTGCTATGAAGTTCCACCAGGAATGTGTTACTATGCAAAAACTGTCTATTTCTACTAACTTTGTCCATCCAAAACGAACTTTGTACTTTGCTATGAAGTTCCACCAGGAATGAGTTTTCATGCAAAAACTGTCTATTTCAACTTAATTTCGTCCATCCAAAACGAACTTTGTACTTTGCTATGAAGTTCCACCAGGAATGAGTTTTCATGCAAAAACTGTCTATTTCAACTAACTTTGTCCATCCAAAACGAACTTTGTACTTTACTATGAAGTTCCACCAGGAATGAGTTTTCATGCAAAAAACTGTCTATTTCAACTTAATTCGTCCATCCAAAACGAACTTTGTACTTTGCTATGAAGTTCCACCAGGAATGAGTTTTTTATGCAAAAAACTGTCTATTTCAACTTAATTCGTCCCATCCAAAACGAACTTTGTACTTTGCTATGAAGTTCCACCAGGAATGAGTTTTTTATGCAAAAACTGTCCTATTTCAACTAAATTGATCCATCCAAAAACGAACTTTGTACTTTGCTATGAAGTTCCACCTGGAATGAGTTTTCATGCAAAAAACTGTCTATTTCAACTAACTTTGTCCATCCAAAACGAACTTTGTACTTTGCTATGAAGTTCCACCAGGAATGAGTTTTTCATGCAAAAACTGTCTATTTCAACTAAATTGATCCATCCAAAAACGAACTTTGTACTTTGCTATGAAGTTCCACCAGGAATGAGTTTTTATGCAAAAACTGTCTATTTCAACTAACTTTGTCCATCCAAAAACGAAACTTTGTACTTTGCTATGAAGTTCCACCAGGAATGAGTTTTCATGCAAAAACTGTCTATTTCAACTTAATTCGTCCATCCAAAACGAACTTTGTACTTTGCTATGAAGTTCCACCAGGAATGAGTTTTTCATGCAAAAACTGTCTATTTCAACTTAATTCGTCCATCCAAAAACGAACTTTGTACTTTGCTATGAAGTTCCACCAGGAATGAGTTTTCATGCAAAAAACTGTCTATTTCAACTAACTTTGTCCATCCAAAACGAACTTTTGTACTTTGCTATGAAGTTCCACCAGGAATGAGTTTTCATGCAAAAACTGTCTATTTCAACTAACTTTGTCCATCCAAAACGAACTTTGTACTTTGCTATGAAGTTCCACCAGGAATGAGTTTTTCATGCAAAAAACTGTCTATTTCAACTAACTTTTGTCCATCCAAAACGAACTTTGTACTTTGCTATGAAGTTCCACCAGGAATGAGTTTTTCATGCAAAAATTATCTATTTCAACTAACTTTGTCCATCTAAAAACGAACTTTGTACTTTGCTATGAAGTTCCACCAGGAATGAGTTTTCATGCAAAAACTGTCTATTTCAACTAACTTTGTCCATCCAAAACGAACTTTGTACTTTGCTATGAAGTTCCACCAGGAATGAGTTTTCATGCAAAAAACTGTCTATTTTCAACTAAATTGATCCATCCAAAACGAACTTTGTACTTTGCTATGAAGTTCCACCAGGAATGAGTTTTTTATGCAAAAACTGTCTATTTCAACTTAATTCGTCCATCCAAAACGAACTTTGTACTTTGCTATGAAGTTCCACCAGGAATGAGTTTTTATGCAAAAAACTGTCTATTTCAACTAAATTGATCCATCCAAAACGAACTTTGTACTTTGCTATGAAGTTCCACCTGGAATGAGTTTTCATGCAAAAAACTGTCTATTTCAACTAACTTTGTCCATCCAAAACGAACTTTGTACTTTACTATGAAGTTCCACCAGGAATAAGTTTTCATACAAAAACTGTCTATTTCAACTTAATTCGTCCATCCAAAACGAACTTTTGTACTTTGCTATGAAGTTCCCACCAGGAATGAGTTTTTATGCAAAAAACTGTCTATTTCAACTAACTTTGTCCATCCCAAAACGAACTTTGTACTTTGCTATGAAGTTCCACCAGGAATGAGTTTTCATGCAAAAAACTGTCTATTTCAACTTAATTGATCCATCCAAAACGAACTTTGTACTTTGCTATGAAGTTCCACCAGGAATGAGTTTTTCATGCAAAAAACTGTCTATTTCAACTAACTTTGTCCATCCAAAACGAACTTTGTACTTTGCTATGAAGTTCCACCAGGAATGAGTTTTCATGCAAAAAACTGTCTATTTCAACTTAATTCGTCCATCCAAAACGAACTTTGTACTTTGCTATGAAGTTCCACCAGGAATGAGTTTTTTATGCAAAAAACTGTCTATTTCAACTAACTTTGTCCATCCAAAACGAACTTTGTACTTTGCTATGAAATTCCACCAGGAATGAGTTTTCATGCAAAAACTGTCTATTTCAACTAACTTTGTCCATCCAAAAACGAACTTTGTTCTTTGCTATGAAGTTCCACCAGGAATGAGTTTTCATGCAAAAACTGTCTATTTCAACTTAATTCGTCCATCCGATACGAACTTTGTACTTTGCTATGAAGTTCTACCAGGAATGAGTTTTCATGCAAGAAACTGTCTATTTTCAACTAAATTGATCCATCCAAAACGAACTTTGTACTTTGCTATGAAGTTTCCACCAGGAATGAGTTTTTCATGCAAAAAACTGTCTATTTCAACTAACTTTGTCCCATCCAAAACGAACTTTGTACTTTGCTATGAAGTTCCACCAGGAATGAGTTTTTCATGCAAAAACTGTCTATTTCAACTTAATTTCGTCCATCCGATACGAACTTTGTACTTTGCTATGAAGTTCTACCAGGAATGAGTTTTCATGCAAGAACTGTCTATTTCAACTAAATTGATCCATCCAAAACGAACTTTGTACTTTGCTATGAAGTTCCACCAGGAATGAGTTTTCATGCAAAAAACTGTCTATTTCAACTAACTTTGTCCATCCAAAACGAACTTTGTACTTTGCTATGAAGTTCCACCAGGAATGAGTTTTTCATGCAAAAACTGTCTATTTCAACTAACTTTGTCCATCCAAAACGAACTTTGTACTTTGCTATGAAATTCCACCAGGAATGAGTTTTCATGCAAAAAACTGTCTATTTCAACTAACTTTGTCCATCCAAAACGAACTTTGTACTTTGCTATGAAGTTCCACCAGGAATGAGTTTTCATGCAAAAACTGTCTATTTCAACTAACTTTGTCCATCCAAAACGAACTTTGTTACTTTGCTATGAAGTTCCACCAGGAATGAGTTTTTCATGCAAAAACTGTCTATTTCAACTAAATTGATCCATCCAAAACGAACTTTGTACTTTGCTATGAAGTTCCACCCGTCCATCCAAAACGAACTTTGTACTTTGCTATGAAGTTCCACCAGGAATGAGTTTTTATGCAAAAACTGTCTATTTCAACTAAATTGATCCATCCAAAACGAACTTTGTACTTTGCTATGAAGTTCCACCTGGAATGAGTTTTCATGCAAAAACTGTCTATTTCAACTAACTTTGTCCATCCAAAACGAACTTTGTACTTTACTATGAAGTTCCACCAGGAATAAGTTTTCATACAAAAACTGTCTATTTCAACTTAATTCGTCCATCCAAAACGAACTTTGTACTTTGCTATGAAGTTCCACCAGGAATGAGTTTTTATGCAAAAACTGTCTATTTCAACTAACTTTGTCCATCCAAAACGAACTTTGTACTTTGCTATGAAGTTCCACCAGGAATGAGTTTTCATGCAAAAACTGTCTATTTCAACTAACTTTGTCCATCCAAAACGAACTTTGTACTTTACTATGAAGTTCCACCAGGAATGAGTTTTCATACAAAAACTGTCTATTTCAACTTAATTCGTCCATCCAAAACGAACTTTGTACTTTGCTATGAAGTTCCACCAGGAATGAGTTTTTATGCAAAAACTGTCTATTTCAACTAACTTTGTCCATCCAAAACGAACTTTGTACTTTGCTATGAAGTTCCACCAGGAATGAGTTTTCATGCAAAAACTGTCTATTTCAACTAAATTGATCCATCCAAAACGAACTTTGTACTTTGCTATGAAGTTCCACCAGGAATGAGTTTTTATGCAAAAACTGTCTATTTCAACTAACTTTGTCCATCCAAAACGAACTTTGTACTTTGCTATGAAGTTCCACCAGGAATGTGTTACTATGCAAAAACTGTCTATTTCTACTAACTTTGTCCATCCAAAACGAACTTTGTACTTTGCTATGAAGTTCCACCAGGAATGAGTTTTCATGCAAAAACTGTCTATTTCAACTTAATTCGTCCATCCAAAACGAACTTTGTACTTTGCTATGAAGTTCCACCAGGAATGAGTTTTCATGCAAAAACTGTCTATTTCAACTAACTTTGTCCATCCAAAACGAACTTTGTACTTTGCTATGAAGTTCCACCAGGAATGAGTTTTCATGCAAAAACTGTCTATTTCAACTAACTTTGTCCATCCAAAACGAACTTTGTACTTTGCTATGAAGTTCCACCAGGAATGAGTTTTTATGCAAAAACTGTCTATTTCAACTAACTTTGTCCATCCAAAACGAACTTTGTACTTTGCTATGAAGTTCCACCAGGAATGAGTTTTCATGCAAAAACTGTCTATTTCAACTAACTTTGTCCATCCAAAACGAACTTTGTACTTTGCTATGAAGTTCCACCAGGAATGAGTTTTCATACAAAAACTGTCTATTTCAACTTAATTCGTCCATCCAAAACGAACTTTGTACTTTGCTATGAAGTTCCACCAGGAATGAGTTTTCATGCAAAAACTGTCTATTTCAACTAACTTTGTCCATCCAAAACGAACTTTGTACTTTGCTATGAAGTTCCACCAGGAATGAGTTTTCATGCAAAAACTGTCTATTTCAACTAAATTGATCCATCCAAAACGAACTTTGTACTTTGCTATGAAGTTCCACCAGGAATGAGTTTTCATGCAAAAACTGTCTATTTCAACTAACTTTGTCCATCCAAAACGAACTTTGTACTTTGCTATGAAGTTCCACCAGGAATGAGTTTTCATGCAAAAACTGTCTATTTCAACTTAATTCGTCCATCCGATTCGAACTTTGTACTTTGCTATGAAGTTCCACAAGGAATGAGTTTTCATACAAAAACTGTCTATTTCAACTAACTTTGTCCATCCAAAACGAACTTTGTACTTTGCTATGAAGTTCCACCAGAAGTGTGTTTTCATACAAAAACTGTTAATTACAACTAAATTGATCCATCCAAAACGAACTTTGTACTTTGCTATGAAGTTCCACCAGGAATGAGTTTTTATGCAAAAACTGTCTATTTCAACTTAATTCGTCCATCCGATTCGAACTTTGTACTTTGCTATGAAGTTCCACAAGGAATGAGTTTTCATGCAAAAACTGTCTATTTCAACTAAATTGATCCATCCAAAACGAACTTTGTACTTTGCTATGAAGTTCCACCAGGAATGAGTTTTCATGCAAAAACTGTCTATTTCAACTAACTTTGTCCATCCAAAACGAACTTTGTTCTTTGCTATGAAGTTCCACCAGGAATGAGTTTTCATGCAAAAACTGTCTATTTCAACTAACTTTGTCCATCCAAAACGAACTTTGTACTTTGCTATGAAGTTCCACCAGGAATGAGTTTTCATGCAAAAACTGTCTATTTCAACTAACTTTGTCCATCCAAAACGAACTTTGTACTTTGCTATGAAGTTCCACCAGGAATGAGTTTTCATGCAAAAACTGTCTATTTCAACTAACTTTGTCCATCCAAAACGAACTTTGTACTTTGCTATGAAGTTCCACCAGGAATGAGTTTTCATGCAAAAACTGTCTATTTCAACTAACTTTGTCCATCCAAAACGAACTTTGTACTTTGCTATGAAGTTCCACAAGGAATGAGTTTTCATGCAAAAACTGTCTATTTCAACTAACTTTGTCCATCCAAAACGAACTTTGTACTTTGCTATGAAGTTCCACAAGGAATGAGTTTTCATGCAAAAACTGTCTATTTCAACTAACTTTGTCCATCCAAAACGAACTTTGTTCTTTGCTATGAAGTTCCACCAGGAATGAGTTTTCATGCAAAAACTGTCTATTTCAACTTAATTCGTCCATCCGATTCGAACTTTGTACTTTGCTATGAAGTTCCACAAGGAATGAGTTTTCATGCAAAAACTGTCTATTTCAACTAACTTTGTCCATCCAAACGAACTTTGTTCTTTGCTATGAAGTTCCACAAGGAATGAGTTTTCATGCAAAAACTGTCTATTTCAACTAAATTGATCCATCCAAAACGAACTTTGTACTTTGCTATGAAGTTCCACCAGGAATGAGTTTTCATGCAAAAACTGTCTATTTCAACTAACTTTGTCCATCCAAAACGAACTTTGTTCTTTGCTATGAAGTTCCACCAGGAATGAGTTTTTATGCAAAAACTGTCTATCTCAATTAACTTTGTCCATCCAAAACGAACTTTGTACTTTGCTATGAAGTTCCACCAGGAATGAGTTTTCATGCAAAAACTGTCTATTTCAACTAACTTTGTCCATCCAAACGAACTTTGTTCTTTGCTATGAAGTTCCACAAGGAATGAGTTTTCATGCAAAAACTGTCTATTTCAACTAAATTGATCCATCCAAAACGAACTTTGTACTTTGCTATGAAGTTCCACAAGGAATGAGTTTTCATGCAAAAACTGTCTATTTCAACTAACTTTGTCCATCCAAACGAACTTTGTTCTTTGCTATGAAGTTCCACAAGGAATGAGTTTTCATGCAAAAACTGTCTATTTCAACTAAATTGATCCATCCAAAACGAACTTTGTACTTTGCTATGAAGTTCCACCAGGAATGAGTTTTCATGCAAAAACTGTCTATTTCAACTAACTTTGTCCATCCAAAACGAACTTTGTTCTTTGCTATGAAGTTCCACCAGGAATGAGTTTTTATGCAAAAACTGTCTATCTCAACTAACTTTGTCCATCCAAAACGAACTTTGTACTTTGCTATGAAGTTCCACAAGGAATGAGTTTTCATGCAAAAACTGTCTATTTCAACTAACTTTGTCCATCCAAAACGAACTTTGTACTTTGCTATGAAGTTCCACAAGGAATGAGTTTTCATGCAAAAACTGTCTATTTCAACTAACTTTGTCCATCCAAAACGAACTTTGTTCTTTGCTATGAAGTTCCACCAGGAATGAGTTTTCATGCAAAAACTGTCTATTATAACTTAATTCGTCCATCCGATTCGAACTTTGTACTTTGCTATGAAGTTCCACAAGGAATGAGTTTTCATGCAAAAACTGTCTATTTCAACTAACTTTGTCCATCCAAAACGAACTTTGTACTTTGCTATGAAGTTCCACCAGGAATGAGTTTTCATGCAAAAACTGTCTATTTCAACTAACTTTGTCCATCCAAAACGAACTTTGTACTTTGCTATGAAGTTCCACCAGGAATGAGTTTTCATGCAAAAACTGTCTATTTCAACTAACTTTGTCCATCCAAAACGAACTTTGTACTTTGCTATGAAGTTCCACCAGGAATGAGTTTTTATGCAAAAACTGTCTATCTCAACTAACTTTGTCCATCCAAAACGAACTTTGTACTTTGCTATAAAGTTCCACAAGGAATGAGTTTTCATGCAAAAACTGTCTATTTCAACTAACTTTGTCCATCCAAAACGAACTTTGTACTTTGCTATGAAGTTCCACAAGGAATGAGTTTTCATGCAAAAACTGTCTATTTCAACTAACTTTGTCCATCCAAAACGAACTTTGTTCTTTGCTATGAAGTTCCACCAGGAATGAGTTTTCATGCAAAAACTGTCTATTTCAACTTAATTCGTCCATCCGATTCGAACTTTGTACTTTGCTATGAAGTTCCACAAGGAATGAGTTTTCATGCAAAAACTGTCTATTTCAACTAACTTTGTCCATCCAAACGAACTTTGTTCTTTGCTATGAAGTTCCACAAGGAATGAGTTTTCATGCAAAAACTGTCTATTTCAACTAAATTGATCCATCCAAAACGAACTTTGTACTTTGCTATGAAGTTCCACCAGGAATGAGTTTTCATGCAAAAACTGTCTATTTCAACTAACTTTGTCCATCCAAAACGAACTTTGTTCTTTGCTATGAAGTTCCACCAGGAATGAGTTTTTATGCAAAAACTGTCTATCTCAATTAACTTTGTCCATCCAAAACGAACTTTGTACTTTGCTATGAAGTTCCACCAGGAATGAGTTTTCATGCAAAAACTGTCTATTTCAACTAACTTTGTCCATCCAAACGAACTTTGTTCTTTGCTATGAAGTTCCACAAGGAATGAGTTTTCATGCAAAAACTGTCTATTTCAACTAAATTGATCCATCCAAAACGAACTTTGTACTTTGCTATGAAGTTCCACAAGGAATGAGTTTTCATGCAAAAACTGTCTATTTCAACTAACTTTGTCCATCCAAACGAACTTTGTTCTTTGCTATGAAGTTCCACAAGGAATGAGTTTTCATGCAAAAACTGTCTATTTCAACTAAATTGATCCATCCAAAACGAACTTTGTACTTTGCTATGAAGTTCCACCAGGAATGAGTTTTCATGCAAAAACTGTCTATTTCAACTAACTTTGTCCATCCAAAACGAACTTTGTTCTTTGCTATGAAGTTCCACCAGGAATGAGTTTTTATGCAAAAACTGTCTATCTCAACTAACTTTGTCCATCCAAAACGAACTTTGTACTTTGCTATGAAGTTCCACAAGGAATGAGTTTTCATGCAAAAACTGTCTATTTCAACTAACTTTGTCCATCCAAAACGAACTTTGTACTTTGCTATGAAGTTCCACAAGGAATGAGTTTTCATGCAAAAACTGTCTATTTCAACTAACTTTGTCCATCCAAAACGAACTTTGTTCTTTGCTATGAAGTTCCACCAGGAATGAGTTTTCATGCAAAAACTGTCTATTTCAACTTAATTCGTCCATCCGATTCGAACTTTGTACTTTGCTATGAAGTTCCACAAGGAATGAGTTTTCATGCAAAAACTGTCTATTTCAACTAACTTTGTCCATCCAAACGAACTTTGTTCTTTGCTATGAAGTTCCACCAGGAATGAGTTTTCATGCAAAAACTGTCTATTTCAACTAAATTGATCCATCCAAAACGAACTTTGTACTTTGCTATGAAGTTCCACCAGGAATGAGTTTTCATGCAAAAACTGTCTATTTCAACTAACTTTGTCCATCCAAAACGAACTTTGTTCTTTGCTATGAAGTTCCACCAGGAATGAGTTTTTTTGCAAAAACTGTCTATTTCAACTTAATTCGTTCATCTGATTCGAACTTTGTACTTTGCTATGAAGTTCCACCAGGAATGAGTTTTCATACAAAAACTGTCTATTTCAACTAACTTTGTCCATCCAAAACGAACTTTGTTCTTTGCTATGAAGTTCCACCAGGAATGAGTTTTCATGCAAAAACTGTCTATTTCAACTAACTTTGTCCATCCAAAACGAACTTTGTACTTTGCTATGAAGTTCCACAAGGAATGAGTTTTCATGCAAAAACTGTCTATTTCAACTAAATTGATCCATCCAAAACGAACTTTGTACTTTGCTATGAAGTTCCACCAGGAATGAGTTTTCATGCAAAAACTGTCTATTTCAACTAACTTTGTCCATCCAAAACGAACTTTGTTCTTTGCTATGAAGTTCCACAAGGAATGAAATTTCATGCAAAAACTGTCTATTTCAACTAACTTTGTCCATCCAAACGAACTTTGTTCTTTGCTATGAAGTTCCACTAGGAATGAGTTTTCATGCAAAAACTGTCTATTTCAACTAAATTGATCCATCCAAAACGAACTTTGTACTTTGCTATGAAGTTCCACCAGGAATGAGTTTTCATGCAAAAACTGTCTATTTCAACTAACTTTGTCCATCCAAAACGAACTTTGTACTTTGCTATGAAGTTCCACCAGGAATGAGTTTTCATGCAAAAACTGTCTATCTCAACTAACTTTGTCCATCCAAAACGAACTTTGTACTTTGCTATGAAGTTCCACAAGGAATGAGTTTTCATGCAAAAACTGTCTATTTCAACTAACTTTGTCCATCCAAAACGAACTTTGTACTTTGCTATGAAGTTCCACCAGGAATGAGTTTTCATGCAAAAACTGTCTATTTCAACTTAATTCGTTCATCCGATTCGAACTTTGTACTTTGCTATGAAGTTCCACCAGGAATGAGTTTTCATACAAAAACTGTCTATTTCAACTAACTTTGTCCATCCAAAACGAACTTTGTACTTTGCTATGAAGTTCCACCAGGAATGAGTTTTCATGCAAAAACTGTCTATTTCAACTAACTTTGTCCATCCAAAACGAACTTTGTACTTTGCTATGAAGTTCCACCAGGAATGAGTTTTTATGCAAAAACTGTCTATTTCAACTAACTTTGTCCATCCAAAACGAACTTTGTACTTTGCTATGAAGTTCCACAAGGAATGAGTTTTCATGCAAAAACTGTCTATTTCAACTAACTTTGTCCATCCAAAACGAACTTTGTTCTTTGCTATGAAGTTCCACCAGGAATGAGTTTTCATGCAAAAACTGTCTATTTCAACTTAATTCGTCCATCCAAAACGAACTTTGTACTTTGCTATGAAGTTCCACAAGGAATGAGTTTTCATGCAAAAACTGTCTATTTCAACTAACTTTGTCCATCCAAAACGAACTTTGTACTTTGCTATGAAGTTCCACCAGGAATGAGTTTTCATGCAAAAACTGTCTATTTCAACTTAATTCGTTCATCCGATTCGAACTTTGTACTTTGCTATGAAGTTCCACCAGGAATGAGTTTTCATACAAAAACTGTCTATTTCAACTAACTTTGTCCATCCAAAACGAACTTTGTACTTTGCTATGAAGTTCCACCAGGAATGAGTTTTCATGCTAAAACTGTCTATTTCAACTTAATTCGTTCATCCGATTCGAACTTTGTACTTTGCTATGAAGTTCCACCAGGAATGAGTTTTCATACAAAAACTGTCTATTTCAACTAACTTTGTCCATCCAAAACGAACTTTGTACTTTGCTATGAAGTTCCACCAGGAATGAGTTTTCATGCAAAAACTGTCTATTTCAACTAACTTTGTCCATCCAAAACGAACTTTGTACTTTGCTATGAAGTTCCACCAGGAATGAGTTTTTATGCAAAAACTGTCTATTTCAACTAACTTTGTCCATCCAAAACGAACTTTGTACTTTGCTATGAAGTTCCACAAGGAATGAGTTTTCATGCAAAAACTGTCTATTTCAACTAACTTTGTCCATCCAAAACGAACTTTGTTCTTTGCTATGAAGTTCCACCAGGAATGAGTTTTCATGCAAAAACTGTCTATTTCAACTAACTTTGTCCATCCAAAACGAACTTTGTACTTTGCTATGAAGTTCCACCAGGAATGAGTTTTCATGCAAAAACGGTCTATTTCAACTAAATTGATCCATCCAAAACGAACTTTGTACTTTGCTATGAAGTTCCACCAGGAATGAGTTTTCATACAAAAACTGTCTATTTCAACTTAATTCGTCCATCCAAAACGAACTTTGTACTTTGCTATGAAGTTCCACCAGGAATGAGTTTTCATGCAAAAACTGTCTATTTCAACTAACTTTGTCCATCCAAAACGAACTTTGTACTTTGCTATGAAGTTCCACCAGGAATGAGTTTTTATGCAAAAACTGTCTATCTCAACTAACTTTGTCCATCCAAAACGAACTTTGTACTTTGCTATGAAGTTCCACCAGGAATGAGTTTTCATGCAAAAACTGTCTATTTCAACTAAATTGATCCATCCAAAACGAACTTTGTACTTTGCTATGAAGTTCCACCAGGAATGAGTTTTCATGCAAAAACTGTCTATTTCAACTAACTTTGTCCATCCAAAACGAACTTTGTACTTTGCTATGAAGTTCCACCAGGAATGAGTTTTTATGCAAAAACTGTCTATTTCAACTAACTTTGTCCATCCAAAACGAACTTTGTACTTTGCTATGAAGTTCCACCAGGAATGAGTTTTCATGCAAAAACTGTCTATTTCAACTAACTTTGTCCATCCAAAACGAACTTTGTTCTTTGCTATGAAGTTCCACCAGGAATGAGTTTTCATGCAAAAACTGTCTATTTCAACTTAATTCGTCCATCCGATTCGAACTTTGTACTTTGCTATGAAGTTCCACCAGGAATGAGTTTTCATGCAAAAACTGTCTATTTCAACTAACTTTGTCCATCCAAAACGAACTTTGTACTTTGCTATGAAGTTCCACCAGGAATGAGTTTTCATGCAAAAACTGTCTATTTCAACTAACTTTGTCCATCCAAAACGAACTTTGTTCTTTGCTATGAAGTTCCACCAGGAATGAGTTTTTATGCAAAAACTGTCTATCTCAAATAACTTTGTCCATCCAAAACGAACTTTGTACTTTGCTATGAAGTTCCACAAGGAATGAGTTTTCATGCAAAAACTGTCTATTTCAACTAAATTGATCCATCCAAAACGAACTTTGTACTTTGCTATGAAGTTCCACCAGGAATGAGTTTTCATGCAAAAACTGTCTATTTCAACTAACTTTGTCCATCCAAAACGAACTTTGTACTTTGCTATGAAGTTCCACCAGGAATGAGTTTTCATGCAAAAACTGTCTATTTCAACTAACTTTGTCCATCCAAAACGAACTTTGTACTTTGCTATCAAGTTCCACCAGGAATGAGTTTTCATGCAAAAACTGTCTATTTCAACTAAATTGATCCATCCAAAACGAACTTTGTACTTTGCTATGAAGTTCCACCAGGAATGAGTTTTCATGCAAAAACTGTCTATTTCAACTAACTTTGTCCATCCAAAACGAACTTTGTACTTTGCTATGAAGTTCCACCAGGAATGAGTTTTTATGCAAAAACTGTCTATCTCAACTAACTTTGTCCATCCAAAACGAACTTTGTACTTTGCTATGAAGTTCCACCAGGAATGAGTTTTCATGCAAAAACTGTCTATTTCAACTAACTTTGTCCATCCAAAACGAACTTTGTACTTTGCTATGAAGTTCCACCAGGAATGAGTTTTCATGCAAAAACTGTCTATTTCAACTAACTTTGTCCATCCAAAACGAACTTTGTACTTTGCTATGAAGTTCCACCAGGAATGAGTTTTCATGCAAAAACTGTCTATTTCAACTAAATTGATCCATCCAAAACGAACTTTGTACTTTGCTATGAAGTTCCACCAGGAATGAGTTTTCATGCAAAAACTGTCTATTTCAACTAACTTTGTCCATCCAAAACGAACTTTGTACTTTGCTATGAAGTTCCACCAGGAATGAGTTTTCATGCAAAAACTGTCTATTTCAACTAAATTGATCCATCCAAAACGAACTTTGTACTTTGCTATGAAGTTCCACCAGGAATGAGTTTTTATGCAAAAACTGTCTATTTCAACTAACTTTGTCCATCCAAAACGAACTTTGTTCTTTGCTATGAAGTTCCACCAGGAATGAGTTTTCATGCAAAAACTGTCTATTTCAACTTAATTCGTCCATCCAAAACGAACTTTGTACTTTGCTATGAAGTTCCACCAGGAATGAGTTGTCATGCAAAAACTGTCTATTTCAACTAAATTGATCCATCCAAAACGAACTTTGTACTTTGCTATGAAGTTCCACCAGGAATGAGTTTTCATGCAAAAACTGTCTATTTCAACTAAATTGATCCATCCAAAACGAACTTTGTACTTTGCTATGAAGTTCCACCAGGAATGAGTTTTTATGCAAAAACTGTCTATTTCAACTAACTTTGTCCATCCAAAACGAACTTTGTTCTTTGCTATGAAGTTCCACCAGGAATGAGTTTTCATGCAAAAACTGTCTATTTCAACTTAATTCGTCCATCCGATTCGAACTTTGTACTTTGCTATGAAGTTCCACCAGGAATGAGTTTTCATGCAAAAACTGTCTATTTCAACTAACTTTGTCAATCCAAAACGAACTTTGTACTTTGCTATGAAGTTCCACAAGGAATGAGTTTTCATGCAAAAACTGTCTATTTCAACTAACTTTGTCCATCCAAAACGAACTTTGTTCTTTGCTATGAAGTTCCACCAGGAATGAGTTTTCATGCAAAAACTGTCTATTTCAACTTAATTCGTCCATCCGATTCGAACTTTGTACTTTGCTATGAAGTTCCACCAGGAATGAGTTTTCATGCAAAAACTGTCTATTTCAACTAACTTTGTCCATCCAAAACGAACTTTGTACTTTGCTATGAAGTTCCACCAGGAATGAGTTTTCATGCAAAAACTGTCTATTTCAACTAACTTTGTCCATCCAAAACGAACTTTGTTCTTTGCTATGAAGTTCCACCAGGAATGAGTTTTTATGCAAAAACTGTCTATCTCAACTAACTTTGTCCATCCAAATCGAACTTTGTACTTTGCTATGAAGTTCCACAAGGAATGAGTTTTCATGCAAAAACTGTCTATTTCAACTAAATTGATCCATCCAAAACGAACTTTGTACTTTGCTATGAAGTTCCTCCAGGAATGAGTTTTCATGCAAAAACTGTCTATTTCAACTAACTTTGTCAATCCAAAACGAACTTTGTACTTTGCTATGAAGTTCCACCAGGAATGAGTTTTCATGCAAAAACTGTCTATTTCAACTAACTTTGTCCATCCAAAACGAACTTTGTACTTTGCTATGAAGTTCCACCAGGAATGAGTTTTCATGCAAAAACTGTCTATTTCAACTAACTTTGTCCATCCAAAACGAACTTTGTTCTTTGCTATGAAGTTCCACCAGGAATGAGTTTTCATGCAAAAACTATCTATTTCAACTTAATTCGTCCATCCGATTCGAACTTTGTACTTTGCTATGAAGTTCCACCAGGAATGAGTTTTCATGCAAAAACTGTCTATTTCAACTAACTTTGTCCATCCAAAACGAACTTTGTACTTTGCTATGAAGTTCCACCAGGAATGAGTTTTTATGCAAAAACTGTCTATCTCAACTAACTTTGTCCATCCGATTCGAACTTTGTACTTTGCTATGAAGTTCCACCAGGAATGAATTTTTTATGCAAAAACTGGCTATTTCAACTAACTTTGTCCATCCAAAACGAACTTTGTACTTTGCTATGAAGTTCCACCAGGAATGAGTTTTCATGCAAAAACTGTCTATTTCAACTAAATTGATCCATCCAAAACGAACTTTGTACTTTGCTATGAAGTTCCACCAGGAATGAGTTTTCATGCAAAAACTGTCTATTTCAACTAACTTTGTCCATCCAAAACGAACTTTGTTCTTTGCTATGAAGTTCCACCAGGAATGAGTTTTCATGCAAAAACTGTCTATTTCAACTAAATTGATCCTTCCAAAACGAACTTTGTACTTTGCTATGAAGTTCCACCAGGAATGAGTTTTTATGCAAAAACTGTCTATTTCAACTAACTTTGTCCATCCAAAACGAACTTTGTACTTTGCTATGAAGTTCCACCAGGAATGAGTTTTCATGCAAAAACTGTCTATTTCAACTAACTTTGTCCATCCAAAACGAACTTTGTACTTTGCTATGAAGTTCCACCAGGACTGAATTTTTTATGCAAAAACTGGCTATTTCAACTAACTTTGTCCATCCAAAACGAACTTTGTTCTTTGCTATGAAGTTCCACCAGGAATGAGTTTTCATGCAAAAACTGTCTATTTCAACTAAATTGATCCTTCCAAAACGAACTTTGTACTTTGCTATGAAGTTCCACCAGGAATGAGTTTTTATGCAAAAACTGTCTATTTCAACTAACTTTGTCCATCCAAAACGAACTTTGTACTTTGCTATGAAGTTCCACCAGGAATGAGTTTTCATGCAAAAACTGTCTATTTCAACTAACTTTGTCCATCCAAAACGAACTTTGTACTTTGCTATGAAGTTCCACCAGGAATGAGTTTTCATGCAAAAACTGTCTATTTCAACTTAATTCGTCCATCCGATTCGAACTTTGTACTTTGCTATGAAGTTCCACCAGGAATGAGTTTTCATGCAAAAACTGTCTATTTCAACTAACTTTGTCCATCCAAAACGAACTTTGTACTTTGCTATGAAGTTCCACCAGGAATGAGTTTTCATGCAAAAACTGTCTATTTCAACTAAATTGATCCATCCAAAACGAACTTTGTACTTTGCTATGAAGTTCCACCAGGAATGAGTTTTCATGCAAAAACTGTCTATTTCAACTTAATTCGTCCATCCGATTCGAACTTTGTACTTTGCTATGAAGTTCCACCAGGAATGAGTTTTCATGCAAAAACTGTCTATTTCAACTAACTTTGTCCATCCAAAACGAACTTTGTACTTTGCTATGAAGTTCCACCAGGAATGAGTTTTCATGCAAAAACTGTCTATTTCAACTAACTTTGTCCATCCAAAACGAACTTTGTACTTTGCTATGAAGTTCCACCAGGAATGAGTTTTCATGCAAAAACTGTCTATTTCAACTAACTTTGTCCATCCAAAACGAACTTTGTACTTTGCTATGAAGTTCCACCAGGAATGAGTTTTCATGCAAAAACTGTCTATTTCAACTAAATTGATCCTTCCAAAACGAACTTTGTACTTTGCTATGAAGTTCCACCAGGAATGAGTTTTCATGCAAAAACTGTCTATTTCAACTTAATTCGTCCATCCGATTCGAACTTTGTACTTTGCTATGAAGTTCCACCAGGAATGAGTTTTCATGCAAAAACTGTCTATTTCAACTTAATTCGTCCATCCGATTCGAACTTTGTACTTTGCTATGAAGTTCCACCAGGAATGAGTTTTCATGCAAAAACTGTCTATTTCAACTAACTTTGTCCATCCAAAACGAACTTTGTACTTTGCTATGAAGTTCCACCAGGAATGAGTTTTCATGCAAAAACTGTCTATTTCAACTAACTTTGTCCATTCAAAACGAACTTTGTACTTTGCTATGAAGTTCCACCAGGAATGAGTTTTCATGCAAAAACTGTCTATTTCAACTAAATTGATCCTTCCAAAACGAACTTTGTACTTTGCTATGAAGTTCCACCAGGAATGAGTTTTCATGCAAAAACTGTCTATTTCAACTTAATTCGTCCATCCGATTCGAACTTTGTACTTTGCTATGAAGTTCCACCAGGAATGAGTTTTCATGCAAAAACTGTCTATTTCAACTTAATTCGTCCATCCGATTCGAACTTTGTACTTTGCTATGAAGTTCCACCAGGAATGAGTTTTTATGCAAAAACTGTCTATTTCAACTAACTTTGTCCATCCAAAACGAACTTTGTACTTTGCTATGAAGTTCCACCAGGAATGAGTTTTCATGCAAAAACTGTCTATTTCAACTAAATTGATCCTTCCAAAACGAACTTTGTACTTTGCTATGAAGTTCCACCAGGAATGAGTTTTCATGCAAAAACTGTCTATTTCAACTTAATTCGTCCATCCGATTCGAACTTTGTACTTTGCTATGAAGTTCCACCAGGAATGAGTTTTCATGCAAAAACTGTCTATTTCAACTTAGTTCGTCCATCCGATTCGAACTTTGTACTTTGCTATGAAGTTCCACCAGGAATGAGTTTTTATGCAAAAACTGTCTATTTCAACTAACTTTGTCCATCCAAAACGAACTTTGTACTTTGCTATGAAGTTCCACCAGGAATGAGTTTTCATGCAAAAACTGTCTATTTCAACTAACTTTGTCCATCCAAAACGAACTTTGTACTTTGCTATGAAGTTCCACCAGGAATGAGTTTTCATGCAAAAACTGTCTATTTCAACTAAATTGATCCTTCCAAAACGAACTTTGTACTTTGCTATGAAGTTCCACCAGGAATGAGTTTTCATGCAAAAACTGTCTATTTCAACTTAATTCGTCCATCCGATTCGAACTTTGTACTTTGCTATGAAGTTCCACCAGGAATGAGTTTTCATGCAAAAACTGTCTATTTCAACTTAATTCGTCCATCCGATTCGAACTTTGTACTTTGCTTTGAAGTTCCACCAGGAATGAGTTTTCATGCAAAAACTGTCTTTTTCAACTAACTTTGTCCATCCAAAACGAACTTTGTTCTTTGCTATGAAGTTCCACCAGGAATGAGTTTTCATGCAAAAACTGTCTATTTCAACTAAATTGATCCATCCAAAACGAACTTTGTACTTTGCTATGAAGTTCCACCAGGAATGAGTTTTCATGCAAAAACTGTCTATTTCAACTAACTTTGTCCATCCAAAACGAACTTTGTACTTTGCTATGAAGTTCCACCAGGAATGAGTTTTTATGCAAAAACTGTCTATCTCAACTAACTTTGTCCATCCAAAACGAACTTTGTTCTTTGATTTGAAGTTCCACCAGAAGTGTGTTTTCATACAAAAACTGTTAATTACAACTAACTTTGTCCATCCGATTCGAACTTTGTTCTTTGATTTGAAGTTCCACCAGAAGTGTGTTTTCATACAAAAACTGTTAATTACAACTAACTTTGTCCATCCGATTCGAACTTTGTTCTTTGATATGAAGTTCCACCAGAAGTGTGTTTTCATACAAAAACTGTTAATTAGAACTAACTTTGTCCATCCGATTCGAACTTTGTTTGTTGATATGAAGTTCCACCAGAAGTGTGTTTTCATACAAAAACTGTTAATTACAACTAACTTTGTCCATCCGATTCAAACTTTGTACTTTGCTATGAAGTTCCACCAGGAATGAGTTTTTATGCAAAAACTGTCTATTTCAACTAACTTTGTCCATCCAAAACGAACTTTGTACTTTGCTATGAAGTTCCATCAGGAATGAGTTTTCATGCAAAAACTGTTAATTACAACTAACTTTGTCCATCCGATTCGAACTTTGTTCTTTGATTTGAAGTTCCACCAGAAGTGTGTTTTCATACAAAAACTGTTAATTACAACTAACTTTGTCCATCCGAAACGAACTTTGTTCTTTGATAGGAAGTTCCACCAGAAGTGTGTTTTCATACAAAAACTGTTAATTACAACTAACTTTGTCCATCCGATTCGAACTTTGTTCTTTGATTTGAAGTTCCACCAGAAGTGTGTTTTCATACAAAAACTGTTAATTAGAACTAACTTTGTCCATCCGATTCGAACTTTGTTCTTTGATTTGAAGTTCCACCAGAAGTGTGTTTTCATACAAAAAACTGCTAATTACAACTAACTTTGTCCATCCGATTCGAACTTTGTTCTTTGATTTGAAGTTCCACCAGAAGTGTGTTTTCATACAAAAACTGTTAATTACAACTAACTTTGTCCATCCGATTCGAACTTTGTTCTTTGATATGAAGTTCCACCAGAAGTGTGTTTTCATACAAAAACTGTTAATTACAACTAACTTTGTCCATCCGATTCGAACTTTGTACTTTGATACGAAGTTCCACCAGAAGTGTGTTTTCATACAAAAACTGTTAATTACAACCAACTTTGTCCATCCGATTCGATCTTTGTTCTTTGATATGAAGTTCCACCCGAAATGTGTTTTCATACAAAAACTGTTAATTACAACTAACTTTGTCCATCCGAAACGAACTTTGTTCTTTGATAGGAAGTTCCACCAGAAGTGTGTTTTCATACAAAAACTGTTAATTACAACTAACTTTGTCCATCCGATTCGAACTTTGTTCTTTGATTTGAAGTTCCACCAGAAGTGTGTTTTCATACAAAAACTGTTAATTACAACTAACTTTGTCCATCCGATTCAAACTTTGTACTTTGCTATGAAGTTCCACCAGGAATGAGTTTTTATGCAAAAACTGTTAATTACAACTAACTTTGTCCATCCGATTCGAACTTTGTTCTTTGATATGAAGTTCCACCAGAAGTGTGTTTTCATACAAAAACTGTTAATTACAACTAACTTTGTCCATCCGATTCGAACTTTGTTCTTTGATTTGAAGTTCCACCAGAAGTGTGTTTTCATACAAAAACTGTCTATTTCAACTAACTTTGTCCATCCGATTCGAACTTTGTACTTTGATACGAAGTTCCACCAGAAGTGTGTTTTTATACAAAAACTGTTAATTACAACTAACTTTGTCCATCCGATTCGAACTTTGTTCTTTGATTTGAAGTTCCACCAGAAGTGTGTTTTCATACAAAAAACTGTTAATTACAACTAACTTTGTCCATCCGATTCGAACTTTGTTCTTTGATTTGAAGTTCCACCAGAAGTGTGTTTTCATACAAAAACTGTTAATTACAACTAACTTTGTCCATCCGATTCGAACTTTGTTCTTTGATATGAAGTTCCACCAGAAGTGTGTTTTCATACAAAAACTGTTAATTACAACTAACTTTGTCCATCCGATTCGAACTTTGTACTTTGATACGAAGTTCCACCAGAAGTGTGTTTTCATACAAAAACTGTTAATTACAACCAACTTTGTCCATCCGATTCGATCTTTGTTCTTTGATATGAAGTTCCACCCGAAATGTGTTTTCATACAAAAACTGTTAATTACAACTTACTTTGTCCATCCGATTCGAACTTTGTACTTTGATACGAAGTTCCACCAGAAGTGTGTTTTCATACAAAAACTGTTAATTACAACTAACTTTGTCCATCCGATTCGAACTTTGTACTTTGCTATGAAGTTCCATCAGGAATGAGTTTTCATGCAAAAACTGTTAATTACAACTAACTTTGTCCATCCGATTCGAACTTTGTTCTTTGATTTGAAGTTCCACCAGAAGTGTGTTTTCATACAAAAACTGTTAATTACAACTAACTTTGTCCATCCGATTCGAACTTTGTTCTTTGATATGAAGTTCCACCAGAAGTGTGTTTTCATACAAAAACTGTTAATTACAACTAACTTTGTCCATCCGATTCGAACTTTGTACTTTGATACGAAGTTCCACCAGAAGTGTGTTTTCATACAAAAAACTGTTAATTACAACTAACTTTGTCCATCCGATTCGAACTTTGTTCTTTGATTTGAAGTTCCACCAGAAGTGTGTTTTCATACAAAAACTGTTAATTACAACTAACTTTGTCCATCCGATTCGAACTTTGTTCTTTGATATGAAGTTCCACCAGAAGTGTGTTTTCATACAAAAACTGTTAATTACAACTAACTTTGTCCATCCGATTCGAACTTTGTACTTTGATACGAAGTTCCACCAGAAGTGTGTTTTCATACAAAAACTGTTAATTACAACCAACTTTGTCCATCCGATTCGATCTTTGTTCTTTGATATGAAGTTCCACCCGAAATGTGTTTTCATACAAAAACTGTTAATTACAACTTACTTTGTCCATCCGATTCGAACTTTGTACTTTGATACGAAGTTCCACCAGAAGTGTGTTTTCATACAAAAACTGTTAATTACAACTAACTTTGTCCATCCGATTCGAACTTTGTACTTTGATACGAAGTTCCACCAGAAGTGTGTTTTCATACAAAAACTGTTAATTACAACTAACTTTGTCCATCCGATTCGAACTTTGTTCTTTGATTTGAAGTTCCACCAGAAGTGTGTTTTCATACAAAAAACTGTTAATTACAACTAACTTTGTCCATCCGATTCGAACTTTGTTCTTTGATTTGAAGTTCCACCAGAAGTGTGTTTTCATACAAAAACTGTTAATTACAACTAACTTTGTCCATCCGATTCGAACTTTGTTCTTTGATATGAAGTTCCACCAGAAGTGTGTTTTCATACAAAAACTGTTAATTACAACTAACTTTGTCCATCCGATTCGAACTTTGTACTTTGATACGAAGTTCCACCAGAAGTGTGTTTTCATACAAAAACTGTTAATTACAACTAACTTTGTCCATCCGATTCGAACTTTGTACTTTGATACGAAGTTCCACCAGAAGTGTGTTTTCATACAAAAAACTGTTAATTACAACTAACTTTGTCCATCCGATTCGAACTTTGTTCTTTGATTTGAAGTTCCACCAGAAGTGTGTTTTCATACAAAAACTGTTAATTACAACTAACTTTGTCCATCCGATTCGAACTTTGTACTTTGATACGAAGTTCCACCAGAAGTGTGTTTTTATACAAAAACTGTTAATTACAACTAACTTTGTCCATCCGATTCGAACTTTGTTCTTTGATTTGAAGTTCCACCAGAAGTGTGTTTTCATACAAAAACTGTTAATTACAACTAACTTTGTCCATCCGATTCGAACTTTGTTCTTTGATTTGAAGTTCCACCAGAAGTGTGTTTTCATACAAAAAACTGTTAATTACAACTTACTTTGTCCATCCGATTCGAACTTTGTTCTTTGATATGAAGTTCCACCAGAAGTGTGTTTTCATACAAAAACTGTTAATTACAACTAACTTTGTCCATCCGATTCGAACTTTGTTCTTTGATTTGAAGTTCCACCAGAAGTGTGTTTTCATACAAAAACTGTTAATTACAACTAACTTTGTCCATCCGATTCGAACTTTGTTCTTTGATATGAAGTTCCACCAGAAGTGTGTTTTCATACAAAAACTGTTAATTACAACTAACTTTGTCCATCCGATTCGAACTTTGTTCTTTGATTTGAAGTTCCACCAGAAGTGTGTTTTCATACAAAAACTGTTAATTACAACTAACTTTGTCCATCCGATTCGAACTTTGTTCTTTGATTTGAAGTTCCACCAGAAGTGTGTTTTCATACAAAAACTGTTAATTACAACTTACTTTGTCCATCCGATTCGAACTTTGTTCTTTGATATGAAGTTCCACCAGAAGTGTGTTTTCATACAAAAACTGTTAATTACAACCAACTTTGTCCATCCGATTCGAACTTTGTACTTTGATACGAAGTTCCACCAGAAGTGTGTTTTCATACAAAAACTGTTAATTACAACTAACTTTGTCCATCCGATTCGAACTTTGTTCTTTGATTTGAAGTTCCACCAGAAGTGTGTTTTCATACAAAAACTGTTAATTACAACTAACTTTGTCCATCCGATTCGAACTTTGTACTTTGATACGAAGTTCCACCAGAAGTGTGTTTTTATACAAAAACTGTTAATTACAACTAACTTTGTCCATCCGATTCGAACTTTGTTCTTTGATTTGAAGTTCCACCAGAAGTGTGTTTTCATACAAAAAACTGTTAATTACAACTAACTTTGTCCATCCGATTCGAACTTTGTTCTTTGATTTGAAGTTCCACCAGAAGTGTGTTTTCATACAAAAACTGTTAATTACAACTAACTTTGTCCATCCGATTCGAACTTTGTTCTTTGATATGAAGTTCCACCAGAAGTGTGTTTTCATACAAAAACTGTTAATTACAACTAACTTTGTCCATCCGATTCGAACTTTGTACTTTGATACGAAGTTCCACCAGAAGTGTGTTTTCATACAAAAACTGTTAATTACAACTAACTTTGTCCATCCGATTCGATCTTTGTTCTTTGATATGAAGTTCCACCCGAAATGTGTTTTCATACAAAAACTGTTAATTACAACTTACTTTGTCCATCCGATTCGAACTTTGTACTTTGATACGAAGTTCCACCAGAAGTGTGTTTTCATACAAAAACTGTTAATTACAACTAACTTTGTCCATCCGATTCGAACTTTGTTCTTTGATTTGAAGTTCCACCAGAAGTGTGTTTTCATACAAAAACTGTTAATTACAACTAACTTTGTCCATCCGATTCGAACTTTGTACTTTGATACGAAGTTCCACCAGAAGTGTGTTTTTATACAAAAACTGTTAATTACAACTAACTTTGTCCATCCGATTCGAACTTTGTTCTTTGATTTGAAGTTCCACCAGAAGTGTGTTTTCATACAAAAAACTGTTAATTACAACTAACTTTGTCCATCCGATTCGAACTTTGTTCTTTGATTTGAAGTTCCACCAGAAGTGTGTTTTCATACAAAAACTGTTAATTACAACTAACTTTGTCCATCCGATTCGAACTTTGTACTTTGATACGAAGTTCCACCAGAAGTGTGTTTTTATACAAAAACTGTTAATTACAACTAACTTTGTCCATCCGATTCGAACTTTGTTCTTTGATTTGAAGTTCCACCAGAAGTGTGTTTTCATACAAAAACTGTTAATTACAACTAACTTTGTCCATCCGATTCGAACTTTGTTCTTTGATATGAAGTTCCACCAGAAGTGTGTTTTCATACAAAAACTGTTAATTACAACTAACTTTGTCCATCCGATTCGAACTTTGTACTTTGATACGAAGTTCCACCAGAAGTGTGTTTTCATACAAAAACTGTTAATTACAACTAACTTTGTCCATCCGATTCGAACTTTGTTCTTTGATTTGAAGTTCCACCAGAAGTGTGTTTTCATACAAAAACTGTTAATTACAACTAACTTTGTCCATCCGATTCGAACTTTGTTCTTTGATTTGAAGTTCCACCAGAAGTGTGTTTTCATACAAAAACTGTTAATTACAACTAACTTTGTCCATCCGATTCGAACTTTGTTCTTTGATATGAAGTTCCACTAGAAGTGTGTTTTCATACAAAAACTGTTAATTAGAACTAACTTTGTCCATCCGATTCGAACTTTGTTTGTTGATATGAAGTTCCACCAGAAGTGTGTTTTCATACAAAAACTGTTAATTACAACTAACTTTGTCCATCCGATTCGAACTTTGTACTTTGATACGAAGTTCCACCAGAAGTGTGTTTTTATACAAAAACTGTTAATTACAACTAACTTTGTCCATCCGATTCGAACTTTGTTCTTTGATTTGAAGTTCCACCAGAAGTGTGTTTTCATACAAAAACTGTTAACTACAACTAACTTTGTCCATCCGAAACGAACTTTGTACTTTGATATGAAGTTCCACCAGGAATGAGTTTTTATGCAAAAACTGTCTATTTCAACTAACTTTGTCCATCCAAAACGAACTTTGTACTTTGCTATGAAGTTCCACCAGGAATGAGTTTTTATGCAAAAACTGTCTATTTCAACTAAATTGATCCATCCAAAACGAACTTTGTACTTTGCTATGAAGTTCCACCTGGAATGAGTTTTCATGCAAAAACTGTCTATTTCAACTAACTTTGTCCATCCAAAACGAACTTTGTACTTTGCTATGAAGTTCCACCAGGAATGAGTTTTCATGCAAAAACTGTCTATTTCAACTAAATTGATCCATCCAAAACGAACTTTGTACTTTGCTATGAAGTTCCACCTGGAATGAGTTTTCATGCAAAAACTGTCTATTTCAACTAAATTGATCCATCCAAAACGAACTTTGTACTTTGCTATGAAGTTCCACCTGGAATGAGTTTTCATGCAAAAACTGTCTATTTCAACTAAATTGATCCATCCAAAACGAACTTTGTACTTTGCTATGAAGTTCCACCAGGAATGAGTTTTCATGCAAAAACTGTCTATTTCAACTAACTTTGTCCATCCAAAACGAACTTTGTACTTTGCTATGAAGTTCCACCTGGAATGAGTTTTTATGCAAAAACTGTCTATTTCAACTAACTTTGTCCATCCAAAACGAACTTTGTACTTTGCTATGAAGTTCCACCTGGAATGAGTTTTCATGCAAAAACTGTCTATTTCAACTAAATTGATCCATCCAAAACGAACTTTGTACTTTGCTATGAAGTTCCACCTGGAATGAGTTTTCATGCAAAAACTGTCTATTTCAACTAACTTTGTCCATCCAAAACGAACTTTGTACTTTGCTATGAAGTTCCACCTGGAATGAGTTTTCATGCAAAAACTGTCTATTTCAACTAACTTTGTCCATCCAAAACGAACTTTGTACTTTGCTATGAAGTTCCACCAGGAATGAGTTTTTATGCAAAAACTGTCTATTTCAACTAAATTGATCCATCCAAAACGAACTTTGTACTTTGCTATGAAGTTCCACCAGGAGTGAGTTTTCATGCAAAAACTGTCTATTTCAACTAAATTGATCCATCCAAAACGAACTTTGTACTTTGCTATGAAGTTCCACCTGGAATGAGTTTTCATGCAAAAACTGTCTATTACAACTAAATTGATCCATCCAAAACGAACTTTGTACTTTGCTATGAAGTTCCACCTGGAATGAGTTTTCATGCAAAAACTGTCTATTTCAACTAAATTGATCCATCCAAAACGAACTTTGTACTTTGCTATGAAGTTCCACCAGGAATGAGTTTTCATGCAAAAACTGTCCATTTCAACTAAATTGATCCATCCAAAACGAACTTTGTACTTTGCTATGAAGTTCCACCTGGAATGAGTTTTCATGCAAAAACTGTCTATTTCAACTAAATTGATCCATCCAAAACGAACTTTGTACTTTGCTATGAAGTTCCACCAGGAATGAGTTTTTATGCAAAAACTGACTATTTCAACTAACTTTGTCCAACCAAAACGAACTTTGTACTTTGCTATGAAGTTCCACCAGGAATGAGTTTTCATACAAAAACTGTCTTTTTTAACTAACTTTGTCCATCCAAAACGAACTTTGTACTTTGCTATGAAGTTCCACCAGGAATGAGTTTTCATGCAAAAACTGTCTTTTTTAACTAACTTTGTCCATCCAAAACGAACTTTGTACTTTGCTATGAAGTTCCACCAGGAATGAGTTTTCATGCAAAAACTGTCATTTTTAACTAACTTTGTCCATCCAAAACGAACTTTGTACTTTGCTATGAAGTTCCACCAGGAATGAGTTTTTATGCAAAAACTGTCTTTTTTAACTAACTTTGTCCATCCAAAACGAACTTTGTACTTTGCTATGAAGTTCCACCAGGAATGAGTTTTCATGCAAAAACTGTCTTTTTTAACTAACTTTGTCCATCCAAAACGAACTTTGTACTTTGCTATGAAGTTCCACCAGGAATGAGTTTTCATGCAAAAACTGTCTATTTCAACTAACTTTGTCCATCCAAAACGAACTTTGTACTTTGCTATGAAGTTCCACCAGGAATGAGTTTTCATGCAAAAACTGTCTTTTTTAACTAACTTTGTCCATCCAAAACGAACTTTGTACTTTGCTATGAAGTTCCACCAGGAATGAGTTTTCATGCAAAAACTGTCTATTTCAACTAACTTTGTCCATCCAAAACGAACTTTGTACTTTGCTATGAAGTTCCACCAGGAATGAGTTTTTATGCAAAAACTGTCTATTTCAACTAACTTTGTCCATCCAAAACGAACTTTGTACTTTGCTATGAAGTTCCACCAGGAATGAGTTTTTATGCAAAAACTGTCTATTTCAACTAACTTTGTCCATCCAAAACGAACTTTGTACTTTGCTATGAAGTTCCACCAGGAATGAGTTTTCATGCAAAAACTGTCTATTTCAACTAACTTTGTCCATCCAAAACGAACTTTGTACTTTGCTATGAAGTTCCATCAGGAATGAGTTTTCATGCAAAAACTGTCTTTTTTAACTAACTTTGTCCATCCAAAACGAACTTTGTACTTTGCTATGAAGTTCCACCAGGAATGAGTTTTCATGCAAAAACTGTCTATTTCAACTAACTTTGTCCATCCAAAACGAACTTTGTACTTTGCTATGAAGTTCCACCAGGAATGAGTTTTTATGCAAAAACTGTCTATTTCAACTAACTTTGTCCATCCAAAACGAACTTTGTACTTTGCTATGAAGTTCCACCAGGAATGAGTTTTCATGCAAAAACTGTCTATTTCAACTAACTTTGTCCATCCAAAACGAACTTTGTACTTTGCTATGAAGTTCCACCAGGAATGAGTTTTTATGCAAAAACTGTCTATTTCAACTAAATTGATCCATCCAAAACGAACTTTGTACTTTGCTATGAAGTTCCACCAGGAATGAGTTTTCATGCAAAAACTGTCTATTTCAACTAACTTTGTCCATCCAAAACGAACTTTGTACTTTGCTATGAAGTTCCACCAGGAATGAGTTTTCATGCAAAAACTGTCTATTTCAACTAACTTTGTCCATCCAAAACGAACTTTGTACTTTGCTATGAAGTTCCACCAGGAATGAGTTTTCATGCAAAAACTGTCTATTTCAACTAACTTTGTCCATCCAAAACGAACTTTGTTCTTTGCTATGAAGTTCCACCAGGAATGAGTTTTTATGCAAAAACTGTCTATTTCAACTAACTTTGTCCATCCAAAACGAACTTTGTACTTTGCTATGAAGTTCCACCAGGAATGAGTTTTTATGCAAAAACTGTCTATTTCAACTAACTTTGTCCATCCAAAACGAACTTTGTACTTTGCTATGAAGTTCCACCAGGAATGAGTTTTCATGCAAAAACTGTCTTTTTTAACTAACTTTGTCCATCCAAAACGAACTTTGTACTTTGCTATGAAGTTCCACCAGGAATGAGTTTTCATGCAAAAACTGTCTTTTTTAACTAACTTTGTCCATCCAAAACGAACTTTGTACTTTGCTATGAAGTTCCACCAGGAATGAGTTTTTATGCAAAAACTGTCTATTTCAACTAACTTTGTCCATCCAAAACGAACTTTGTACTTTGCTATGAAGTTCCACCAGGAATGAGTTTTCATACAAAAACTGTCTTTTTTAACTAACTTTGTCCATCCAAAACGAACTTTGTACTTTGCTATGAAGTTCCACCAGGAATGAGTTTTCATGCAAAAACTGTCTTTTTTAACTAACTTTGTCCATCCAAAACGAACTTTGTACTTTGCTATGAAGTTCCACCAGGAATGAGTTTTCATGCAAAAACTGTCTTTTTTAACTAACTTTGTCCATCCAAAACGAACTTTGTACTTTGCTATGAAGTTCCACCAGGAATGAGTTTTCATGCAAAAACTGTCTATTTCAACTAACTTTGTCCATCCAAAACGAACTTTGTACTTTGCTATGAAGTTCCACCAGGAATGAGTTTTTATGCAAAAACTGTCTATTTCAACTAACTTTGTCCATCCAAAACGAACTTTGTACTTTGCTATGAAGTTCCACCAGGAATGAGTTTTCATGCAAAAACTGTCTTTTTTAACTAACTTTGTCCATCCAAAACGAACTTTGTACTTTGCTATGAAGTTCCACCAGGAATGAGTTTTCATGCAAAAACTGTCTATTTCAACTAACTTTGTCCATCCAAAACGAACTTTGTACTTTGCTATGAAGTTCCACCAGGAATGAGTTTTCATGCAAAAACTGTCTTTTTTAACTAACTTTGTCCATCCAAAACGAACTTTGTACTTTGCTATGAAGTTCCACCAGGAATGAGTTTTCATGCAAAAACTGTCTTTTTTAACTAACTTTGTCCATCCAAAACGAACTTTGTACTTTGCTATGAAGTTCCACCAGGAATGAGTTTTCATGCAAAAACTGTCTATTTCAACTAACTTTGTCCATCCAAAACGAACTTTGTACTTTGCTATGAAGTTCCACCAGGAATGAGTTTTTATGCAAAAACTGTCTATTTCAACTAACTTTGTCCATCCAAAACGAACTTTGTACTTTGCTATGAAGTTCCACCAGGAATGAGTTTTTATGCAAAAACTGTCTATTTCAACTAACTTTGTCCATCCAAAACGAACTTTGTACTTTGCTATGAAGTTCCACCAGGAATGAGTTTTCATGCAAAAACTGTCTTTTTTAACTAACTTTGTCCATCCAAAACGAACTTTGTACTTTGCTATGAAGTTCCACCAGGAATGAGTTTTCATGCAAAAACTGTCTATTTCAACTAACTTTGTCCATCCAAAACGAACTTTGTACTTTGCTATGAAGTTCCACCAGGAATGAGTTTTCATGCAAAAACTGTCTATTTCAACTAACTTTGTCCATCCAAAACGAACTTTGTACTTTGCTATGAAGTTCCACCAGGAATGAGTTTTCATGCAAAAACTGTCTTTTTTAACTAACTTTGTCCATCCAAAACGAACTTTGTACTTTGCTATGAAGTTCCACCAGGAATGAGTTTTCATGCAAAAACTGTCTATTTCAACTAACTTTGTCCATCCAAAACGAACTTTGTACTTTGCTATGAAGTTCCACCAGGAATGAGTTTTCATGCAAAAACTGTCTTTTTTAACTAACTTTGTCCATCCAAAACGAACTTTGTACTTTGCTATGAAGTTCCGCCAGGAATGAGTTTTCATGCAAAAACTGTCTATTTCAACTAACTTTGTCCATCCAAAACGAACTTTGTACTTTGCTATGAAGTTCCACCAGGAATGAGTTTTCATGCAAAAACTGTCTATTTCAACTAACTTTGTCCATCCAAAACGAACTTTGTACTTTGCTATGAAGTTCCACCAGGAATGAGTTTTTATGCAAAAACTGTCTATTTCAACTAACTTTGTCCATCCAAAACGAACTTTGTACTTTGCTATGAAGTTCCACCAGGAATGAGTTTTTATGCAAAAACTGTCTATTTCAACTAACTTTGTCCATCCAAAACGAACTTTGTACTTTGCTATGAAGTTCCACCAGGAATGAGTTTTCATGCAAAAACTGTCTATTTCAACTAACTTTGTCCATCCAAAACGAACTTTGTACTTTGCTATGAAGTTCCACCAGGAATGAGTTTTTATGCAAAAACTGTCTTTTTTAACTAACTTTGTCCATCCAAAACGAACTTTGTACTTTGCTATGAAGTTCCACCAGGAATGAGTTTTCATGCAAAAACTGTCTATTTCAATTAACTTTGTCCATCCAAAACGAACTTTGTACTTTGCTATGAAGTTCCACCAGGAATGAGTTTTCATGCAAAAACTGTCTATTTCAACTAACTTTGTCCATCCAAAACGAACTTTGTACTTTGCTATGAAGTTCCACCAGGAATGAGTTTTCATGCAAAAACTGTCTATTTCAACTAACTTTGTCCATCCAAAACGAACTTTGTACTTTGCTATGAAGTTCCACCAGGAATGAGTTTTCATGCAAAAACTGTCTATTTCAACTAACTTTGTCCATCCAAAACGAACTTTGTACTTTGCTATGAAGTTCCACCAGGAATGAGTTTTCATGCAAAAACTGTCTTTTTTAACTAACTTTGTCCATCCAAAACGAACTTTGTACTTTGCTATGAAGTTCCACCAGGAATGAGTTTTCATGCAAAAACTGTCTATTTCAACTAACTTTGTCCATCCAAAACGAACTTTGTACTTTGCTATGAAGTTCCACCAGGAATGAGTTTTCATGCAAAAACTGTCTATTTCAACTAACTTTGTCCATCCAAAACGAACTTTGTACTTTGCTATGAAGTTCCACCAGGAATGAGTTTTCATGCAAAAACTGTCTATTTCAACTAACTTTGTCCATCCAAAACGAACTTTGTACTTTGCTATGAAGTTCCACCAGGAATGAGTTTTTATGCAAAAACTGTCTATTTCAACTAACTTTGTCCATCCAAAACGAACTTTGTACTTTGCTATGAAGTTCCACCAGGAATGAGTTTTCATGCAAAAACTGTCTATTTCAACTAAATTGATCCATCCAAAACGAACTTTGTACTTTGCTATGAAGTTCCACCAGGAATGAGTTTTCATGCAAAAACTGTCTATTTCAACTAACTTTGTCCATCCAAAACGAACTTTGTACTTTGCTATGAAGTTCCACCAGGAATGAGTTTTCATGCAAAAACTGTCTATTTCAACTAACTTTGTCCATCCAAAACGAACTTTGTACTTTGCTATGAAGTTCCACCAGGAATGAGTTTTTATGCAAAAACTGTCTATTTCAACTAACTTTGTCCATCCAAAACGAACTTTGTACTTTGCTATGAAGTTCCACCAGGAATGAGTTTTCATGCAAAAACTGTCTATTTCAACTAAATTGATCCATCCAAAACGAACTTTGTACTTTGCTATGAAGTTCCACCAGGAATGAGTTTTTATGCAAAAACTGTCTATTTCAACTTAATTCGTCCATCCGATACGAACTTTGTACTTTGCTATGAAGTTCCACCAGGAATGAGTTTTTATGCAAAAACTGTCTATTTCAACTAACTTTGTCCATCCAAAACGAACTTTGTACTTTGCTATGAAGTTCCACCAGGAATGAGTTTTCATGCAAAAACTGTCTATTTCAACTAACTTTGTCTATCCAAAACGAACTTTGTACTTTGCTATGAAGTTCCACCAGGAATGAGTTTTCATGCAAAAACTGTCTATTTCAACTAACTTTGTCTATCCAAAACGAACTTTGTACTTTGCTATGAAGTTCCACCAGGAATGAGTTTTCATGCAAAAACTGTCTATTTCAACTAACTTTGTCTATCCAAAACGAACTTTGTACTTTGCTATGAAGTTCCACCAGGAATGAGTTTTTATGCAAAAACTGTCTATTTCAACTAACTTTGTCCATCCAAAACGAACTTTGTACTTTGCTATGAAGTTCCACCAGGAATGAGTTTTCATGCAAAAACTGTCTATTTCAACTAACTTTGTCCATCCAAAACGAACTTTGTACTTTGCTATGAAGTTCCACCAGGAATGAGTTTTCATGCAAAAACTGTCTATTTCAACTAACTTTGTCCATCCAAAACGAACTTTGTACTTTGCTATGAAGTTCCACCAGGAATGAGTTTTTATGCAAAAACTGTCTATCTCAACTAACTTTGTCCATCCAAAACGAACTTTGTTCTTTGATTTGAAGTTCCACCAGAAGTGTGTTTTCATACAAAAACTGTTAATTACAACTAACTTTGTCCATCCGATTCGAACTTTGTTCTTTGATTTGAAGTTCCACCAGAAGTGTGTTTTCATACAAAAACTGTTAATTACAACTAACTTTGTCCATCCGATTCGAACTTTGTTCTTTGATATGAAGTTCCACCAGAAGTGTGTTTTCATACAAAAACTGTTAATTAGAACTAACTTTGTCCATCCGATTCGAACTTTGTTTGTTGATATGAAGTTCCACCAGAAGTGTGTTTTCATACAAAAACTGTTAATTACAACTAACTTTGTCCATCCGATTCAAACTTTGTACTTTGCTATGAAGTTCCACCAGGAATGAGTTTTTATGCAAAAACTGTCTATTTCAACTAACTTTGTCCATCCAAAACGAACTTTGTACTTTGCTATGAAGTTCCATCAGGAATGAGTTTTCATGCAAAAACTGTTAATTACAACTAACTTTGTCCATCCGATTCGAACTTTGTTCTTTGATTTGAAGTTCCACCAGAAGTGTGTTTTCATACAAAAACTGTTAATTACAACTAACTTTGTCCATCCGAAACGAACTTTGTTCTTTGATAGGAAGTTCCACCAGAAGTGTGTTTTCATACAAAAACTGTTAATTACAACTAACTTTGTCCATCCGATTCGAACTTTGTTCTTTGATTTGAAGTTCCACCAGAAGTGTGTTTTCATACAAAAACTGTTAATTAGAACTAACTTTGTCCATCCGATTCGAACTTTGTTCTTTGATTTGAAGTTCCACCAGAAGTGTGTTTTCATACAAAAAACTGCTAATTACAACTAACTTTGTCCATCCGATTCGAACTTTGTTCTTTGATTTGAAGTTCCACCAGAAGTGTGTTTTCATACAAAAACTGTTAATTACAACTAACTTTGTCCATCCGATTCGAACTTTGTTCTTTGATATGAAGTTCCACCAGAAGTGTGTTTTCATACAAAAACTGTTAATTACAACTAACTTTGTCCATCCGATTCGAACTTTGTACTTTGATACGAAGTTCCACCAGAAGTGTGTTTTCATACAAAAACTGTTAATTACAACCAACTTTGTCCATCCGATTCGATCTTTGTTCTTTGATATGAAGTTCCACCCGAAATGTGTTTTCATACAAAAACTGTTAATTACAACTAACTTTGTCCATCCGAAACGAACTTTGTTCTTTGATAGGAAGTTCCACCAGAAGTGTGTTTTCATACAAAAACTGTTAATTACAACTAACTTTGTCCATCCGATTCGAACTTTGTTCTTTGATTTGAAGTTCCACCAGAAGTGTGTTTTCATACAAAAACTGTTAATTACAACTAACTTTGTCCATCCGATTCAAACTTTGTACTTTGCTATGAAGTTCCACCAGGAATGAGTTTTTATGCAAAAACTGTTAATTACAACTAACTTTGTCCATCCGATTCGAACTTTGTTCTTTGATATGAAGTTCCACCAGAAGTGTGTTTTCATACAAAAACTGTTAATTACAACTAACTTTGTCCATCCGATTCGAACTTTGTTCTTTGATTTGAAGTTCCACCAGAAGTGTGTTTTCATACAAAAACTGTCTATTTCAACTAACTTTGTCCATCCGATTCGAACTTTGTACTTTGATACGAAGTTCCACCAGAAGTGTGTTTTTATACAAAAACTGTTAATTACAACTAACTTTGTCCATCCGATTCGAACTTTGTTCTTTGATTTGAAGTTCCACCAGAAGTGTGTTTTCATACAAAAAACTGTTAATTACAACTAACTTTGTCCATCCGATTCGAACTTTGTTCTTTGATTTGAAGTTCCACCAGAAGTGTGTTTTCATACAAAAACTGTTAATTACAACTAACTTTGTCCATCCGATTCGAACTTTGTTCTTTGATATGAAGTTCCACCAGAAGTGTGTTTTCATACAAAAACTGTTAATTACAACTAACTTTGTCCATCCGATTCGAACTTTGTACTTTGATACGAAGTTCCACCAGAAGTGTGTTTTCATACAAAAACTGTTAATTACAACCAACTTTGTCCATCCGATTCGATCTTTGTTCTTTGATATGAAGTTCCACCCGAAATGTGTTTTCATACAAAAACTGTTAATTACAACTTACTTTGTCCATCCGATTCGAACTTTGTACTTTGATACGAAGTTCCACCAGAAGTGTGTTTTCATACAAAAACTGTTAATTACAACTAACTTTGTCCATCCGATTCGAACTTTGTACTTTGCTATGAAGTTCCATCAGGAATGAGTTTTCATGCAAAAACTGTTAATTACAACTAACTTTGTCCATCCGATTCGAACTTTGTTCTTTGATTTGAAGTTCCACCAGAAGTGTGTTTTCATACAAAAACTGTTAATTACAACTAACTTTGTCCATCCGATTCGAACTTTGTTCTTTGATATGAAGTTCCACCAGAAGTGTGTTTTCATACAAAAACTGTTAATTACAACTAACTTTGTCCATCCGATTCGAACTTTGTACTTTGATACGAAGTTCCACCAGAAGTGTGTTTTCATACAAAAAACTGTTAATTACAACTAACTTTGTCCATCCGATTCGAACTTTGTTCTTTGATTTGAAGTTCCACCAGAAGTGTGTTTTCATACAAAAACTGTTAATTACAACTAACTTTGTCCATCCGATTCGAACTTTGTTCTTTGATATGAAGTTCCACCAGAAGTGTGTTTTCATACAAAAACTGTTAATTACAACTAACTTTGTCCATCCGATTCGAACTTTGTACTTTGATACGAAGTTCCACCAGAAGTGTGTTTTCATACAAAAACTGTTAATTACAACCAACTTTGTCCATCCGATTCGATCTTTGTTCTTTGATATGAAGTTCCACCCGAAATGTGTTTTCATACAAAAACTGTTAATTACAACTTACTTTGTCCATCCGATTCGAACTTTGTACTTTGATACGAAGTTCCACCAGAAGTGTGTTTTCATACAAAAACTGTTAATTACAACTAACTTTGTCCATCCGATTCGAACTTTGTACTTTGATACGAAGTTCCACCAGAAGTGTGTTTTCATACAAAAACTGTTAATTACAACTAACTTTGTCCATCCGATTCGAACTTTGTTCTTTGATTTGAAGTTCCACCAGAAGTGTGTTTTCATACAAAAAACTGTTAATTACAACTAACTTTGTCCATCCGATTCGAACTTTGTTCTTTGATTTGAAGTTCCACCAGAAGTGTGTTTTCATACAAAAACTGTTAATTACAACTAACTTTGTCCATCCGATTCGAACTTTGTTCTTTGATATGAAGTTCCACCAGAAGTGTGTTTTCATACAAAAACTGTTAATTACAACTAACTTTGTCCATCCGATTCGAACTTTGTACTTTGATACGAAGTTCCACCAGAAGTGTGTTTTCATACAAAAACTGTTAATTACAACTAACTTTGTCCATCCGATTCGAACTTTGTACTTTGATACGAAGTTCCACCAGAAGTGTGTTTTCATACAAAAAACTGTTAATTACAACTAACTTTGTCCATCCGATTCGAACTTTGTTCTTTGATTTGAAGTTCCACCAGAAGTGTGTTTTCATACAAAAACTGTTAATTACAACTAACTTTGTCCATCCGATTCGAACTTTGTACTTTGATACGAAGTTCCACCAGAAGTGTGTTTTTATACAAAAACTGTTAATTACAACTAACTTTGTCCATCCGATTCGAACTTTGTTCTTTGATTTGAAGTTCCACCAGAAGTGTGTTTTCATACAAAAACTGTTAATTACAACTAACTTTGTCCATCCGATTCGAACTTTGTTCTTTGATTTGAAGTTCCACCAGAAGTGTGTTTTCATACAAAAAACTGTTAATTACAACTTACTTTGTCCATCCGATTCGAACTTTGTTCTTTGATATGAAGTTCCACCAGAAGTGTGTTTTCATACAAAAACTGTTAATTACAACTAACTTTGTCCATCCGATTCGAACTTTGTTCTTTGATTTGAAGTTCCACCAGAAGTGTGTTTTCATACAAAAACTGTTAATTACAACTAACTTTGTCCATCCGATTCGAACTTTGTTCTTTGATATGAAGTTCCACCAGAAGTGTGTTTTCATACAAAAACTGTTAATTACAACTAACTTTGTCCATCCGATTCGAACTTTGTTCTTTGATTTGAAGTTCCACCAGAAGTGTGTTTTCATACAAAAACTGTTAATTACAACTAACTTTGTCCATCCGATTCGAACTTTGTTCTTTGATTTGAAGTTCCACCAGAAGTGTGTTTTCATACAAAAACTGTTAATTACAACTTACTTTGTCCATCCGATTCGAACTTTGTTCTTTGATATGAAGTTCCACCAGAAGTGTGTTTTCATACAAAAACTGTTAATTACAACCAACTTTGTCCATCCGATTCGAACTTTGTACTTTGATACGAAGTTCCACCAGAAGTGTGTTTTCATACAAAAACTGTTAATTACAACTAACTTTGTCCATCCGATTCGAACTTTGTTCTTTGATTTGAAGTTCCACCAGAAGTGTGTTTTCATACAAAAACTGTTAATTACAACTAACTTTGTCCATCCGATTCGAACTTTGTACTTTGATACGAAGTTCCACCAGAAGTGTGTTTTTATACAAAAACTGTTAATTACAACTAACTTTGTCCATCCGATTCGAACTTTGTTCTTTGATTTGAAGTTCCACCAGAAGTGTGTTTTCATACAAAAAACTGTTAATTACAACTAACTTTGTCCATCCGATTCGAACTTTGTTCTTTGATTTGAAGTTCCACCAGAAGTGTGTTTTCATACAAAAACTGTTAATTACAACTAACTTTGTCCATCCGATTCGAACTTTGTTCTTTGATATGAAGTTCCACCAGAAGTGTGTTTTCATACAAAAACTGTTAATTACAACTAACTTTGTCCATCCGATTCGAACTTTGTACTTTGATACGAAGTTCCACCAGAAGTGTGTTTTCATACAAAAACTGTTAATTACAACTAACTTTGTCCATCCGATTCGATCTTTGTTCTTTGATATGAAGTTCCACCCGAAATGTGTTTTCATACAAAAACTGTTAATTACAACTTACTTTGTCCATCCGATTCGAACTTTGTACTTTGATACGAAGTTCCACCAGAAGTGTGTTTTCATACAAAAACTGTTAATTACAACTAACTTTGTCCATCCGATTCGAACTTTGTTCTTTGATTTGAAGTTCCACCAGAAGTGTGTTTTCATACAAAAACTGTTAATTACAACTAACTTTGTCCATCCGATTCGAACTTTGTACTTTGATACGAAGTTCCACCAGAAGTGTGTTTTTATACAAAAACTGTTAATTACAACTAACTTTGTCCATCCGATTCGAACTTTGTTCTTTGATTTGAAGTTCCACCAGAAGTGTGTTTTCATACAAAAAACTGTTAATTACAACTAACTTTGTCCATCCGATTCGAACTTTGTTCTTTGATTTGAAGTTCCACCAGAAGTGTGTTTTCATACAAAAACTGTTAATTACAACTAACTTTGTCCATCCGATTCGAACTTTGTACTTTGATACGAAGTTCCACCAGAAGTGTGTTTTTATACAAAAACTGTTAATTACAACTAACTTTGTCCATCCGATTCGAACTTTGTTCTTTGATTTGAAGTTCCACCAGAAGTGTGTTTTCATACAAAAACTGTTAATTACAACTAACTTTGTCCATCCGATTCGAACTTTGTTCTTTGATATGAAGTTCCACCAGAAGTGTGTTTTCATACAAAAACTGTTAATTACAACTAACTTTGTCCATCCGATTCGAACTTTGTACTTTGATACGAAGTTCCACCAGAAGTGTGTTTTCATACAAAAACTGTTAATTACAACCAACTTTGTCCATCCGATTCGATCTTTGTTCTTTGATATGAAGTTCCACCCGAAATGTGTTTTCATACAAAAACTGTTAATTACAACTTACTTTGTCCATCCGATTCGAACTTTGTACTTTGATACGAAGTTCCACCAGAAGTGTGTTTTCATACAAAAACTGTTAATTACAACTAACTTTGTCCATCCGATTCGAACTTTGTACTTTGATACGAAGTTCCACCAGAAGTGTGTTTTCATACAAAAACTGTTAATTACAACCAACTTTGTCCATCCGATTCGATCTTTGTTCTTTGATATGAAGTTCCACCAGAAGTGTGTTTTCATACAAAAACTGTTAATTACAACTAACTTTGTCCATCCGATTCGAACTTTGTTCTTTGATATGAAGTTCCACCAGAAGTGTGTTTTCATACAAAAACTGTTAATTACAACTAACTTTGTCCATCCGATTCGAACTTTGTACTTTGATACGAAGTTCCACCAGAAGTGTGTTTTCATACAAAAAACTGTTAATTACAACTAACTTTGTCCATCCGATTCGAACTTTGTTCTTTGATTTGAAGTTCCACCAGAAGTGTGTTTTCATACAAAAACTGTTAATTACAACTAACTTTGTCCATCCGATTCGAACTTTGTTCTTTGATTTGAAGTTCCACCAGAAGTGTGTTTTCATACAAAAACTGTTAATTACAACTAACTTTGTTCATCCGATTCGAACTTTGTTCTTTGATTTGAAGTTCCACCAGAAGTGTGTTTTCATACAAAAACTGTTAATTACAACTAACTTTGTCCATCCGAAACGAACTTTGTTCTTTGATAGGAAGTTCCACCAGAAGTGTGTTTTCATACAAAAACTGTTAATTACAACTAACTTTGTCCATCCGATTCGAACTTTGTTCTTTGATTTGAAGTTCCACCAGAAGTGTGTTTTCATACAAAAACTGTTAATTACAACTAACTTTGTCCATCCGATTCGAACTTTGTTCTTTGATTTGAAGTTCCACCAGAAGTGTGTTTTCATACAAAAACTGTTAATTACAACTAACTTTGTCCATCCGATTCGAACTTTGTTCTTTGATTTGAAGTTCCACCAGAAGTGTGTTTTCATACAAAAACTGTTAATTACAACTAACTTTGTCCATCCGATTCGAACTTTGTTCTTTGATATGAAGTTCCACCAGAAGTGTGTTTTCATACAAAAACTGTTAATTACAACTAACTTTGTCCATCCGATTCGAACTTTGTTCTTTGATTTGAAGTTCCACCAGAAGTGTGTTTTCATACAAAAACTGTTAATTACAACTAACTTTGTCCATCCGATTCGAACTTTGTTCTTTGATTTGAAGTTCCACCAGAAGTGTGTTTTCATACAAAAACTGTTAATTACAACTAACTTTGTCCATCCGATTCGAACTTTGTTCTTTGATATGAAGTTCCACTAGAAGTGTGTTTTCATACAAAAACTGTTAATTAGAACTAACTTTGTCCATCCGATTCGAACTTTGTTTGTTGATATGAAGTTCCACCAGAAGTGTGTTTTCATACAAAAACTGTTAATTACAACTAACTTTGTCCATCCGATTCGAACTTTGTACTTTGATACGAAGTTCCACCAGAAGTGTGTTTTTATACAAAAACTGTTAATTACAACTAACTTTGTCCATCCGATTCGAACTTTGTTCTTTGATTTGAAGTTCCACCAGAAGTGTGTTTTCATACAAAAACTGTTAACTACAACTAACTTTGTCCATCCGAAACGAACTTTGTACTTTGATATGAAGTTCCACCAGGAATGAGTTTTTATGCAAAAACTGTCTATTTCAACTAACTTTGTCCATCCAAAACGAACTTTGTACTTTGCTATGAAGTTCCACCAGGAATGAGTTTTTATGCAAAAACTGTCTATTTCAACTAAATTGATCCATCCAAAACGAACTTTGTACTTTGCTATGAAGTTCCACCTGGAATGAGTTTTCATGCAAAAACTGTCTATTTCAACTAACTTTGTCCATCCAAAACGAACTTTGTACTTTGCTATGAAGTTCCACCAGGAATGAGTTTTCATGCAAAAACTGTCTATTTCAACTAAATTGATCCATCCAAAACGAACTTTGTACTTTGCTATGAAGTTCCACCTGGAATGAGTTTTCATGCAAAAACTGTCTATTTCAACTAAATTGATCCATCCAAAACGAACTTTGTACTTTGCTATGAAGTTCCACCTGGAATGAGTTTTCATGCAAAAACTGTCTATTTCAACTAAATTGATCCATCCAAAACGAACTTTGTACTTTGCTATGAAGTTCCACCAGGAATGAGTTTTCATGCAAAAACTGTCTATTTCAACTAACTTTGTCCATCCAAAACGAACTTTGTACTTTGCTATGAAGTTCCACCTGGAATGAGTTTTTATGCAAAAACTGTCTATTTCAACTAACTTTGTCCATCCAAAACGAACTTTGTACTTTGCTATGAAGTTCCACCTGGAATGAGTTTTCATGCAAAAACTGTCTATTTCAACTAAATTGATCCATCCAAAACGAACTTTGTACTTTGCTATGAAGTTCCACCTGGAATGAGTTTTCATGCAAAAACTGTCTATTTCAACTAACTTTGTCCATCCAAAACGAACTTTGTACTTTGCTATGAAGTTCCACCTGGAATGAGTTTTCATGCAAAAACTGTCTATTTCAACTAACTTTGTCCATCCAAAACGAACTTTGTACTTTGCTATGAAGTTCCACCAGGAATGAGTTTTTATGCAAAAACTGTCTATTTCAACTAAATTGATCCATCCAAAACGAACTTTGTACTTTGCTATGAAGTTCCACCAGGAGTGAGTTTTCATGCAAAAACTGTCTATTTCAACTAAATTGATCCATCCAAAACGAACTTTGTACTTTGCTATGAAGTTCCACCTGGAATGAGTTTTCATGCAAAAACTGTCTATTACAACTAAATTGATCCATCCAAAACGAACTTTGTACTTTGCTATGAAGTTCCACCTGGAATGAGTTTTCATGCAAAAACTGTCTATTTCAACTAAATTGATCCATCCAAAACGAACTTTGTACTTTGCTATGAAGTTCCACCAGGAATGAGTTTTCATGCAAAAACTGTCCATTTCAACTAAATTGATCCATCCAAAACGAACTTTGTACTTTGCTATGAAGTTCCACCTGGAATGAGTTTTCATGCAAAAACTGTCTATTTCAACTAAATTGATCCATCCAAAACGAACTTTGTACTTTGCTATGAAGTTCCACCAGGAATGAGTTTTTATGCAAAAACTGACTATTTCAACTAACTTTGTCCAACCAAAACGAACTTTGTACTTTGCTATGAAGTTCCACCAGGAATGAGTTTTCATACAAAAACTGTCTTTTTTAACTAACTTTGTCCATCCAAAACGAACTTTGTACTTTGCTATGAAGTTCCACCAGGAATGAGTTTTCATGCAAAAACTGTCTTTTTTAACTAACTTTGTCCATCCAAAACGAACTTTGTACTTTGCTATGAAGTTCCACCAGGAATGAGTTTTCATGCAAAAACTGTCATTTTTAACTAACTTTGTCCATCCAAAACGAACTTTGTACTTTGCTATGAAGTTCCACCAGGAATGAGTTTTTATGCAAAAACTGTCTTTTTTAACTAACTTTGTCCATCCAAAACGAACTTTGTACTTTGCTATGAAGTTCCACCAGGAATGAGTTTTCATGCAAAAACTGTCTTTTTTAACTAACTTTGTCCATCCAAAACGAACTTTGTACTTTGCTATGAAGTTCCACCAGGAATGAGTTTTCATGCAAAAACTGTCTATTTCAACTAACTTTGTCCATCCAAAACGAACTTTGTACTTTGCTATGAAGTTCCACCAGGAATGAGTTTTCATGCAAAAACTGTCTTTTTTAACTAACTTTGTCCATCCAAAACGAACTTTGTACTTTGCTATGAAGTTCCACCAGGAATGAGTTTTCATGCAAAAACTGTCTATTTCAACTAACTTTGTCCATCCAAAACGAACTTTGTACTTTGCTATGAAGTTCCACCAGGAATGAGTTTTTATGCAAAAACTGTCTATTTCAACTAACTTTGTCCATCCAAAACGAACTTTGTACTTTGCTATGAAGTTCCACCAGGAATGAGTTTTTATGCAAAAACTGTCTATTTCAACTAACTTTGTCCATCCAAAACGAACTTTGTACTTTGCTATGAAGTTCCACCAGGAATGAGTTTTCATGCAAAAACTGTCTATTTCAACTAACTTTGTCCATCCAAAACGAACTTTGTACTTTGCTATGAAGTTCCATCAGGAATGAGTTTTCATGCAAAAACTGTCTTTTTTAACTAACTTTGTCCATCCAAAACGAACTTTGTACTTTGCTATGAAGTTCCACCAGGAATGAGTTTTCATGCAAAAACTGTCTATTTCAACTAACTTTGTCCATCCAAAACGAACTTTGTACTTTGCTATGAAGTTCCACCAGGAATGAGTTTTTATGCAAAAACTGTCTATTTCAACTAACTTTGTCCATCCAAAACGAACTTTGTACTTTGCTATGAAGTTCCACCAGGAATGAGTTTTCATGCAAAAACTGTCTTTTTTAACTAACTTTGTCCATCCAAAACGAACTTTGTACTTTGCTATGAAGTTCCACCAGGAATGAGTTTTCATGCAAAAACTGTCTATTTCAACTAACTTTGTCCATCCAAAACGAACTTTGTACTTTGCTATGAAGTTCCACCAGGAATGAGTTTTTATGCAAAAACTGTCTATTTCAACTAAATTGATCCATCCAAAACGAACTTTGTACTTTGCTATGAAGTTCCACCAGGAATGAGTTTTCATGCAAAAACTGTCTATTTCAACTAACTTTGTCCATCCAAAACGAACTTTGTACTTTGCTATGAAGTTCCACCAGGAATGAGTTTTCATGCAAAAACTGTCTATTTCAACTAACTTTGTCCATCCAAAACGAACTTTGTACTTTGCTATGAAGTTCCACCAGGAATGAGTTTTCATGCAAAAACTGTCTATTTCAACTAACTTTGTCCATCCAAAACGAACTTTGTTCTTTGCTATGAAGTTCCACCAGGAATGAGTTTTTATGCAAAAACTGTCTATTTCAACTAACTTTGTCCATCCAAAACGAACTTTGTACTTTGCTATGAAGTTCCACCAGGAATGAGTTTTTATGCAAAAACTGTCTATTTCAACTAACTTTGTCCATCCAAAACGAACTTTGTACTTTGCTATGAAGTTCCACCAGGAATGAGTTTTCATGCAAAAACTGTCTTTTTTAACTAACTTTGTCCATCCAAAACGAACTTTGTACTTTGCTATGAAGTTCCACCAGGAATGAGTTTTCATGCAAAAACTGTCTTTTTTAACTAACTTTGTCCATCCAAAACGAACTTTGTACTTTGCTATGAAGTTCCACCAGGAATGAGTTTTTATGCAAAAACTGTCTATTTCAACTAACTTTGTCCATCCAAAACGAACTTTGTACTTTGCTATGAAGTTCCACCAGGAATGAGTTTTCATACAAAAACTGTCTTTTTTAACTAACTTTGTCCATCCAAAACGAACTTTGTACTTTGCTATGAAGTTCCACCAGGAATGAGTTTTCATGCAAAAACTGTCTTTTTTAACTAACTTTGTCCATCCAAAACGAACTTTGTACTTTGCTATGAAGTTCCACCAGGAATGAGTTTTCATGCAAAAACTGTCTTTTTTAACTAACTTTGTCCATCCAAAACGAACTTTGTACTTTGCTATGAAGTTCCACCAGGAATGAGTTTTCATGCAAAAACTGTCTATTTCAACTAACTTTGTCCATCCAAAACGAACTTTGTACTTTGCTATGAAGTTCCACCAGGAATGAGTTTTTATGCAAAAACTGTCTATTTCAACTAACTTTGTCCATCCAAAACGAACTTTGTACTTTGCTATGAAGTTCCACCAGGAATGAGTTTTCATGCAAAAACTGTCTTTTTTAACTAACTTTGTCCATCCAAAACGAACTTTGTACTTTGCTATGAAGTTCCACCAGGAATGAGTTTTCATGCAAAAACTGTCTATTTCAACTAACTTTGTCCATCCAAAACGAACTTTGTACTTTGCTATGAAGTTCCACCAGGAATGAGTTTTCATGCAAAAACTGTCTTTTTTAACTAACTTTGTCCATCCAAAACGAACTTTGTACTTTGCTATGAAGTTCCACCAGGAATGAGTTTTCATGCAAAAACTGTCTTTTTTAACTAACTTTGTCCATCCAAAACGAACTTTGTACTTTGCTATGAAGTTCCACCAGGAATGAGTTTTCATGCAAAAACTGTCTATTTCAACTAACTTTGTCCATCCAAAACGAACTTTGTACTTTGCTATGAAGTTCCACCAGGAATGAGTTTTTATGCAAAAACTGTCTATTTCAACTAACTTTGTCCATCCAAAACGAACTTTGTACTTTGCTATGAAGTTCCACCAGGAATGAGTTTTTATGCAAAAACTGTCTATTTCAACTAACTTTGTCCATCCAAAACGAACTTTGTACTTTGCTATGAAGTTCCACCAGGAATGAGTTTTCATGCAAAAACTGTCTTTTTTAACTAACTTTGTCCATCCAAAACGAACTTTGTACTTTGCTATGAAGTTCCACCAGGAATGAGTTTTCATGCAAAAACTGTCTATTTCAACTAACTTTGTCCATCCAAAACGAACTTTGTACTTTGCTATGAAGTTCCACCAGGAATGAGTTTTCATGCAAAAACTGTCTATTTCAACTAACTTTGTCCATCCAAAACGAACTTTGTACTTTGCTATGAAGTTCCACCAGGAATGAGTTTTCATGCAAAAACTGTCTTTTTTAACTAACTTTGTCCATCCAAAACGAACTTTGTACTTTGCTATGAAGTTCCACCAGGAATGAGTTTTCATGCAAAAACTGTCTATTTCAACTAACTTTGTCCATCCAAAACGAACTTTGTACTTTGCTATGAAGTTCCACCAGGAATGAGTTTTCATGCAAAAACTGTCTTTTTTAACTAACTTTGTCCATCCAAAACGAACTTTGTACTTTGCTATGAAGTTCCGCCAGGAATGAGTTTTCATGCAAAAACTGTCTATTTCAACTAACTTTGTCCATCCAAAACGAACTTTGTACTTTGCTATGAAGTTCCACCAGGAATGAGTTTTCATGCAAAAACTGTCTATTTCAACTAACTTTGTCCATCCAAAACGAACTTTGTACTTTGCTATGAAGTTCCACCAGGAATGAGTTTTTATGCAAAAACTGTCTATTTCAACTAACTTTGTCCATCCAAAACGAACTTTGTACTTTGCTATGAAGTTCCACCAGGAATGAGTTTTTATGCAAAAACTGTCTATTTCAACTAACTTTGTCCATCCAAAACGAACTTTGTACTTTGCTATGAAGTTCCACCAGGAATGAGTTTTCATGCAAAAACTGTCTATTTCAACTAACTTTGTCCATCCAAAACGAACTTTGTACTTTGCTATGAAGTTCCACCAGGAATGAGTTTTTATGCAAAAACTGTCTTTTTTAACTAACTTTGTCCATCCAAAACGAACTTTGTACTTTGCTATGAAGTTCCACCAGGAATGAGTTTTCATGCAAAAACTGTCTATTTCAATTAACTTTGTCCATCCAAAACGAACTTTGTACTTTGCTATGAAGTTCCACCAGGAATGAGTTTTCATGCAAAAACTGTCTATTTCAACTAACTTTGTCCATCCAAAACGAACTTTGTACTTTGCTATGAAGTTCCACCAGGAATGAGTTTTCATGCAAAAAACTGTCTATTTCAACTAACTTTGTCCATCCAAAACGAACTTTGTACTTTGCTATGAAGTTCCACCAGGAATGAGTTTTCATGCAAAAACTGTCTATTTCAACTAACTTTGTCCATCCAAAACGAACTTTGTACTTTGCTATGAAGTTCCACCAGGAATGAGTTTTCATGCAAAAACTGTCTTTTTTAACTAACTTTGTCCATCCAAAACGAACTTTGTACTTTGCTATGAAGTTCCACCAGGAATGAGTTTTCATGCAAAAACTGTCTATTTCAACTAACTTTGTCCATCCAAAACGAACTTTGTACTTTGCTATGAAGTTCCACCAGGAATGAGTTTTCATGCAAAAACTGTCTATTTCAACTAACTTTGTCCATCCAAAACGAACTTTGTACTTTGCTATGAAGTTCCACCAGGAATGAGTTTTCATGCAAAAACTGTCTATTTCAACTAACTTTGTCCATCCAAAACGAACTTTGTACTTTGCTATGAAGTTCCACCAGGAATGAGTTTTTATGCAAAAACTGTCTATTTCAACTAACTTTGTCCATCCAAAACGAACTTTGTACTTTGCTATGAAGTTCCACCAGGAATGAGTTTTCATGCAAAAACTGTCTATTTCAACTAAATTGATCCATCCAAAACGAACTTTGTACTTTGCTATGAAGTTCCACCAGGAATGAGTTTTCATGCAAAAACTGTCTATTTCAACTAACTTTGTCCATCCAAAACGAACTTTGTACTTTGCTATGAAGTTCCACCAGGAATGAGTTTTCATGCAAAAACTGTCTATTTCAACTAACTTTGTCCATCCAAAACGAACTTTGTACTTTGCTATGAAGTTCCACCAGGAATGAGTTTTTATGCAAAAACTGTCTATTTCAACTAACTTTGTCCATCCAAAACGAACTTTGTACTTTGCTATGAAGTTCCACCAGGAATGAGTTTTCATGCAAAAACTGTCTATTTCAACTAAATTGATCCATCCAAAACGAACTTTGTACTTTGCTATGAAGTTCCACCAGGAATGAGTTTTTATGCAAAAACTGTCTATTTCAACTTAATTCGTCCATCCGATACGAACTTTGTACTTTGCTATGAAGTTCCACCAGGAATGAGTTTTTATGCAAAAACTGTCTATTTCAACTAACTTTGTCCATCCAAAACGAACTTTGTACTTTGCTATGAAGTTCCACCAGGAATGAGTTTTTATGCAAAAACTGTCTATTTCAACTTAATTCGTCCATCCGATACGAACTTTGTACTTTGCTATGAAGTTCCACCAGGAATGAGTTTTTATGCAAAAACTGTCTATTTCAACTAACTTTGTCCATCCAAAACGAACTTTGTACTTTGCTATGAAGTTCCACCAGGAATGAGTTTTCATGCAAAAACTGTCTATTTCAACTAACTTTGTCTATCCAAAACGAACTTTGTACTTTGCTATGAAGTTCCACCAGGAATGAGTTTTCATGCAAAAACTGTCTATTTCAACTAACTTTGTCTATCCAAAACGAACTTTGTACTTTGCTATGAAGTTCCACCAGGAATGAGTTTTCATGCAAAAACTGTCTATTTCAACTAACTTTGTCTATCCAAAACGAACTTTGTACTTTGCTATGAAGTTCCACCAGGAATGAGTTTTTATGCAAAAACTGTCTATTTCAACTAACTTTGTCCATCCAAAACGAACTTTGTACTTTGCTATGAAGTTCCACCAGGAATGAGTTTTCATGCAAAAACTGTCTATTTCAACTAACTTTGTCCATCCAAAACGAACTTTGTACTTTGCTATGAAGTTCCACCAGGAATGAGTTTTCATGCAAAAACTGTCTATTTCAACTAACTTTGTCCATCCAAAACGAACTTTGTACTTTGCTATGAAGTTCCACCAGGAATGAGTTTTTATGCAAAAACTGTCTATTTCAACTTAATTCGTCCATCCGATACGAACTTTGTACTTTGCTATGAAGTTCCACCAGGAATGAGTTTTTATGCAAAAACTGTCTATTTCAACTAACTTTGTCCATCCAAAACGAACTTTGTACTTTGCTATGAAGTTCCACCAGGAATGAGTTTTCATGCAAAAACTGTCTATTTCAACTAACTTTGTCTATCCAAAACGAACTTTGTACTTTGCTATGAAGTTCCACCAGGAATGAGTTTTCATGCAAAAACTGTCTATTTCAACTAAATTGATCCATCCAAAACGAACTTTGTACTTTGCTATGAAGTTCCACCAGGAATGAGTTTTCATGCAAAAACTGTCTATTTCAACTAACTTTGTCCATCCAAAACGAACTTTGTACTTTGCTATGAAGTTCCACCAGGAATGAGTTTTTATGCAAAAACTGTCTATTTCAACTTAATTCGTCCATCCGATACGAACTTTGTACTTTGCTATGAAGTTCCACCAGGAATGAGTTTTCATGCAAAAACTGTCTATTTCAACTAACTTTGTCCATCCAAAACGAACTTTGTACTTTGCTATGAAGTTCCACCAGGAATGAGTTTTCATGCAAAAACTGTCTATTTCAACTAACTTTGTCCATCCAAAACGAACTTTGTACTTTGCTATGAAGTTCCACCAGGAATGAGTTTTTATGCAAAAACTGTCTTTTTTAACTAACTTTGTCCATCCAAAACGAACTTTGTACTTTGCTATGAAGTTCCACCAGGAATGAGTTTTCATGCAAAAACTGTCTATTTCAATTAACTTTGTCCATCCAAAACGAACTTTGTACTTTGCTATGAAGTTCCACCAGGAATGAGTTTTCATGCAAAAACTGTCTATTTCAACTAAATTGATCCATCCAAAACGAACTTTGTACTTTGCTATGAAGTTCCACCAGGAATGAGTTTTCATGCAAAAACTGTCTATTTCAACTAACTTTGTCCATCCGATACGAACTTTGTACTTTGCTATGAAGTTCCACCAGGAATGAGTTTTTATGCAAAAACTGTCTATTTCAACTAACTTTGTCCATCCAAAACGAACTTTGTACTTTGCTATGAAGTTCCACCAGGAATGAGTTTTCATGCAAAAACTGTCTATTTCAACTAAATTGATCCATCCAAAACGAACTTTGTACTTTGCTATGAAGTTCCACCAGGAATGAGTTTTCATGCAAAAACTGTCTATTTCAACTAACTTTGTCCATCCAAAACGAACTTTGTACTTTGCTATGAAGTTCCACCAGGAATGAGTTTTTATGCAAAAACTGTCTATTTCAACTTAATTCGTCCATCCGATACGAACTTTGTACTTTGCTATGAAGTTCCACCAGGAATGAGTTTTTATGCAAAAACTGTCTATTTCAACTAACTTTGTCCATCCAAAACGAACTTTGTACTTTGCTATGAAGTTCCACCAGGAATGAGTTTTCATGCAAAAACTGTCTATTTCAACTAACTTTGTCTATCCAAAACGAACTTTGTACTTTGCTATGAAGTTCCACCAGGAATGAGTTTTCATGCAAAAACTGTCTATTTCAACTAACTTTGTCCATCCAAAACGAACTTTGTACTTTGCTATGAAGTTCCACCAGGAATGAGTTTTTATGCAAAAACTGTCTATTTCAACTTAATTCGTCCATCCAAAACGAACTTTGTACTTTGCTATGAAGTTCCACCAGGAATGAGTTTTCATGCAAAAACTGTCTATTTCAACTAACTTTGTCCATCCAAAACGAACTTTGTACTTTGCTATGAAGTTCCACCAGGAATGAGTTTTTATGCAAAAACTGTCTATTTCAACTAAATTGATCCATCCAAAACGAACTTTGTACTTTGCTATGAAGTTCCACCAGGAATGAGTTTTTATGCAAAAACTGTCTATTTCAACTAACTTTGTCCATCCAAAACGAACTTTGTACTTTGCTATGAAGTTCCACCAGGAATGAGTTTTCATGCAAAAACTGTCTTTTTTAACTAATTTTGTCCATCCGATACGAACTTTGTACTTTGCTATGTAGTTCTACCAGGAATGTGTTTACCATGCAAAAACTGTCTATTTCAACTAATTTTGTCCATCCGATACGAACTTTGTACTTTGCTATGAAGTTCCACCAGGAATGAGTTTTCATGCAAAAACTGTCTATTTCAACTAACTTTGTCCATCCAAAACGAACTTTGTACTTTGCTATGAAGTTCCACCAGGAATGAGTTTTCATGCAAAAACTGTCTATTTCAACTAACTTTGTCTATCCAAAACGAACTTTGTACTTTGCTATGAAGTTCCACCAGGAATGAGTTTTCATGCAAAAAACTGTCTATTTCAACTAACTTTGTCCATCCAAAACGAACTTTGTACTTTGCTATGAAGTTCCACCAGGAATGAGTTTTTATGCAAAAACTGTCTATTTCAACTTAATTCGTCCATCCAAAACGAACTTTGTACTTTGCTATGAAGTTCCACCAGGAATGAGTTTTCATGCAAAAACTGTCTATTTCAACTAACTTTGTCCATCCAAAACGAACTTTGTACTTTGCTATGAAGTTCCACCAGGAATGAGTTTTTATGCAAAAACTGTCTATTTCAACTAAATTGATCCATCCAAAACGAACTTTGTACTTTGCTATGAAGTTCCACCAGGAATGAGTTTTTATGCAAAAACTGTCTATTTCAACTAACTTTGTCCATCCAAAACGAACTTTGTACTTTGCTATGAAGTTCCACCAGGAATGAGTTTTCATGCAAAAACTGTCTTTTTTAACTAAATTGATCCATCCAAAACGAACTTTTGTACTTTGCTATGAAGTTCCACCAGGAATGAGTTTTCATGCAAAAACTGTCTATTTCAACTAACTTTGTCCATCCAAAACGAACTTTGTACTTTGCTATGAAGTTCCACCAGGAATGAGTTTTTATGCAAAAAACTGTCTATTTCAACTAACTTTGTCCATCCAAAACGAACTTTGTACTTTGCTATGAAGTTCCACCAGGAATGAGTTTTCATGCAAAAACTGTCTTTTTTAACTAACTTTGTCCATCCAAAACGAACTTTGTACTTTGCTATGAAGTTCCACCAGGAATGAGTTTTTATGCAAAAACTGTCTATTTCAACTTAATTCGTCCATCCAAAACGAACTTTGTACTTTGCTACGAAGTTCCACCAGGAATGAGTTTTATGCAAAAACTGTCTATTTCAACTAACTTTGTCCATCCAAAACGAACTTTGTACTTTGCTATGAAGTTCCACCAGGAATGAGTTTTTATGCAAAAACTGTCTATTTCAACGTAATT
>NW_026453779.1:0-66722 GCF_943734755.1 Anopheles moucheti | reverse complement strand
GAATGAGTTTTCATGCAAAATCTGTCTATTTCAACTAACTTTGTCCATCCAAAACGAACTTTGTACTTTGCTATGAAGTTCCACCAGGAATGAGTTTTCATACAAAAACTGTCTATTTCAACTTAATTCGTCCATCCAAAACGAACTTTGTACTTTGCTATGTAGTTCCACCAGGAATGAGTTTTCATACAAAAACTGTCTATTTCAACTTAATTCGTCCATCCAAAACGATCTTTGTACTTTGCTATGAAGTTCCACCAGGAATGAGTTTTCATGCAAAAACTGTCTATTTCAACTAACTTTGTCCATCCAAAACGAACTTTGTACTTTGCTATGAAGTTCCACCAGGAATGAGTTTTCATGCAAAAACTGTCTATTTCAACTAACTTTGTCCATCCAAAACGAACTTTGTACTTTGCTATGAAGTTCTACCAGGAATGAGTTTTCATACAAAAACTGTCTATTTCAACTAAATTGATCCATCCAAAACGAACTTTGTACTTTGCTATGAAGTTCCACCAGGAATGAGTTTTTATGCAAAAACTGTCTATTTCAACTAACTTTGTCCATCTAAAACGAACTTTGTACTTTGCTATGAAGTTCCACCAGGAATGAGTTTTCATGCAAAAACTGTCTATTTCAACTAACTTTGTCCATCTAAAACGAACTTTGTACTTTGCTATGAAGTTCTACCAGGAATGAGTTTTCATACAAAAACTGTCTATTTCAACTAAATTGATCCATCCAAACGAACTTTGTACTTTGCTATGAAGTTCCACCAGGAATGAGTTTTTATGCAAAAACTGTCTATTTCAACTAACTTTGTCCATCTAAAACGAACTTTGTACTTTGCTATGAAGTTCCACCAGGAATGAGTTTTCATGCAAAAACTGTCTATTTCAACTAACTTTGTCCATCTAAAACGAACTTTGTACTTTGCTATGAAGTTCTACCAGGAATGAGTTTTCATACAAAAACTGTCTATTTCAACTAAATTGATCCATCCAAAACGAACTTTGTACTTTGCTATGAAGTTCCACCAGGAATGAGTTTTCATGCAAAAACTGTCTATTTCAACTAACTTTGTCCATCCAAAACGAACTTTGTACTTTGCTATGAAGTTCTACCAGGAATGAGTTTTCATGCAAAAACTGTCTATTTCAACTAACTTTGTCCATCCAAAACGAACTTTGTACTTTGCTATGAAGTTCCACCAGGAATGAGTTTTCATACAAAAACTGTCTATTTCAACTTAATTCGTCCATCCAAAACGATCTTTGTACTTTGCTATGAAGTTCCACCAGGAATGAGTTTTCATGCAAAAACTGTCTATTTCAACTAACTTTGTCCATCCAAAACGAACTTTGTACTTTGCTATGAAGTTCCACCAGGAATGAGTTTTCATGCAAAAACTGTCTATTTCAACTAACTTTGTCCATCCAAAACGAACTTTGTACTTTGCTATGAAGTTCTACCAGGAATGAGTTTTCATACAAAAACTGTCTATTTCAACTAAATTGATCCATCCAAAACGAACTTTGTACTTTGCTATGAAGTTCCACCAGGAATGAGTTTTCATGCAAAAACTGTCTATTTCAACTAACTTTGTCCATCCAAAACGAACTTTGTACTTTGCTATGAAGTTCTACCAGGAATGAGTTTTCATACAAAAACTGTCTATTTCAATTAACTTTGTCCATCCAAAACGAACTTTGTACTTTGCTATGAAGTTCCACCAGGAATGAGTTTTTATGCAAAAACTGTCTATTTCAACTAACTTTGTCCATCTAAAACGAACTTTGTACTTTGCTATGAAGTTCCACCAGGAATGAGTTTTCATGCAAAAACTGTCTATTTCAACTAACTTTGTCCATCTAAAACGAACTTTGTACTTTGCTATGAAGTTCTACCAGGAATGAGTTTTCATACAAAAACTGTCTATTTCAACTAAATTGATCCATCCAAAACGAACTTTGTACTTTGCTATGAAGTTCCACCAGGAATGAGTTTTCATGCAAAAACTGTCTATTTCAACTAACTTTGTCCATCCAAAACGAACTTTGTACTTTGCTATGAAGTTCTACCAGGAATGAGTTTTCATACAAAAACTGTCTATTTCAACTAAATTGATCCATCCAAAACGAACTTTGTACTTTGCTATGAAGTTCCACCAGGAATGAGTTTTTATGCAAAAACTGTCTATTTCAACTAACTTTGTCCATCCAAAACGAACTTTGTACTTTGCTATGAAGTTCCACCAGGAATGAGTTTTCATGCAAAAACTGTCTATTTCAACTAACTTTGTCCATCTAAAACGAACTTTGTACTTTGCTATGAAGTTCCACCAGGAATGAGTTTTCATACAAAAACTGTCTATTTCAACTAAATTGATCCATCCAAAACGAACTTTGTACTTTGCTATGAAGTTCCACCAGGAATGAGTTTTCATGCAAAAACTGTCTATTTCAACTAACTTTGTCCATCCAAAACGAACTTTGTACTTTGCTATGAAGTTCCACCAGGAATGAGTTTTCATGCAAAAACTGTCTATTTCAACTAACTTTGTCCATCCAAAACGAACTTTGTACTTTGCTATGAAGTTCTACCAGGAATGAGTTTTCATACAAAAACTGTCTATTTCAACTAAATTGATCCATCCAAAACGAACTTTGTACTTTGCTATGAAGTTCCACCAGGAATGAGTTTTCATACAAAAACTGTCTATTTCAACTAAATTGATCCATCCAAAACGAACTTTGTACTTTGCTATGAAGTTCCACCAGGAATGAGTTTTCATGCAAAAACTGTCTATTTCAACTAACTTTGTCCATCCAAAACGAACTTTGTACTTTGCTATGAAGTTCCACCAGGAATGAGTTTTCATGCAAAAACTGTCTATTTCAACTAACTTTGTCCATCCAAAACGAACTTTGTACTTTGCTATGAAGTTCCACCAGGAATGAGTTTTCATGCAAAAACTGTCTATTTCAACTAACTTTGTCCATCCAAAACGAACTTTGTACTTTGCTATGAAGTTCCACCAGGAATGAGTTTTCATGCAAAAACTGTCTATTTCAACTAACTTTGTCCATCTAAAACGAACTTTGTACTTTGCTATGAAGTTCCACCAGGAATGAGTTTTCATACAAAAACTGTCTATTTCAACTAAATTGATCCATCCAAAACGAACTTTGTACTTTGCTATGAAGTTCCACCAGGAATGAGTTTTCATGCAAAAACTGTCTATTTCAACTAACTTTGTCCATCCAAAACGAACTTTGTACTTTGCTATGAAGTTCCACCAGGAATGAGTTTTCATGCAAAAACTGTCTATTTCAACTAACTTTGTCCATCCAAAACGAACTTTGTACTTTGCTATGAAGTTCCACCAGGAATGAGTTTTCATGCAAAAACTGTCTATTTCAACTAACTTTGTCCATCTAAAACGAACTTTGTACTTTGCTATGAAGTTCCACCAGGAATGAGTTTTCATACAAAAACTGTCTATTTCAACTTAATTCGTCCATCCAAAACGATCTTTGTACTTTGCTATGAAGTTCCACCAGGAATGAGTTTTCATGCAAAAACTGTCTATTTCAACTAACTTTGTCCATCCAAAACGAACTTTGTACTTTGCTATGAAGTTCCACCAGGAATGAGTTTTCATGCAAAAACTGTCTATTTCAACTAACTTTGTCCATCCAAAACGAACTTTGTACTTTGCTATGAAGTTCTACCAGGAATGAGTTTTCATACAAAAACTGTCTATTTCAACTAAATTGATCCATCCAAAACGAACTTTGTACTTTGCTATGAAGTTCCACCAGGAATGAGTTTTTATGCAAAAACTGTCTATTTCAACTAACTTTGTCCATCTAAAACGAACTTTGTACTTTGCTATGAAGTTCCACCAGGAATGAGTTTTCATGCAAAAACTGTCTATTTCAACTTAATTCGTCCATCTGATTCGAACTTTGTACTTTGCTATGAAGTTCCACCAGGAATGAGTTTTCATACAAAAACTGTCTATTTCAACTAAATTGATCCATCCAAAACGAACTTTGTACTTTGCTATGAAGTTCCACCAGGAATGAGTTTTCATGCAAAAACTGTCTATTTCAACTAACTTTGTCTATCCAAAACGAACTTTGTACTTTGCTATGAAGTTCCACCAGGAATGAGTTTTCATGCAAAAACTGTCTATTTCAACTTAATTCGTCCATCTGATTCGAACTTTGTACTTTGCTATGAAGTTCCACCAGGAATGAGTTTTCATACAAAAACTGTCTATTTCAACTAACTTTGTCCATCTAAAACGAACTTTGTACTTTGCTATGAAGTTCCACCAGGAATGAGTTTTCATGCAAAAACTGTCTATTTCAACTTAATTCGTCCATCTGATTCGAACTTTGTACTTTGCTATGAAGTTCCACCAGGAATGAGTTTTCATACAAAAACTGTCTATTTCAACTTAATTCGTGAATCCAAAACGAACTTTGTACTTTGCTATGAAGTTCCACCAGGAATGAGTTTTTATGCAAAAACTGTCTATTTCAACTAACTTTGTCCATCCAAAACGAACTTTGTACTTTGCTATGAAGTTCCACCAGGAATGAGTTTTCATACAAAAACTGTCTATTTCAACTAAATTGATCCATCCAAAACGAACTTTGTACTTTGCTATGAAGTTCCACCAGGAATGAGTTTTCATGCAAAAACTGTCTATTTCAACTAAATTGATCCATCCAAAACGAACTTTGTACTTTGCTATGAAGTTCCACCAGGAATGAGTTTTCATGCAAAAACTGTCTATTTCAACTAACTTTGTCCATCTAAAACGAACTTTGTACTTTGCTATGAAGTTCCACCAGGAATGAGTTTTCATGCAAAAACTGTCTATTTCAACTTAATTCGTCCATCTGATTCGAACTTTGTACTTTGCTATGAAGTTCCACCAGGAATGAGTTTTCATACAAAAACTGTCTATTTCAACTTAATTCGTGAATCCAAAACGAACTTTGTACTTTGCTATGAAGTTCCACCAGGAATGAGTTTTTATGCAAAAACTGTCTATTTCAACTAACTTTGTCCATCCAAAACGAACTTTGTACTTTGCTATGAAGTTCCACCAGGAATGAGTTTTCATACAAAAACTGTCTATTTCAACTAAATTGATCCATCCAAAACGAACTTTGTACTTTGCTATGAAGTTCCACCAGGAATGAGTTTTCATGCAAAAACTGTCTATTTCAACTAAATTGATCCATCCAAAACGAACTTTGTACTTTGCTATGAAGTTCCACCAGGAATGAGTTTTTATGCAAAAACTGTCTATTTCAACTAACTTTGTCCATCTAAAACGAACTTTGTACTTTGCTATGAAGTTCCACCAGGAATGAGTTTTCATGCAAAAACTGTCTATTTCAACTTAATTCGTCCATCTGATTCGAACTTTGTACTTTGCTATGAAGTTCCACCAGGAATGAGTTTTCATACAAAAACTGTCTATTTCAACTTAATTCGTGAATCCAAAACGAACTTTGTACTTTGCTATGAAGTTCCACCAGGAATGAGTTTTTATGCAAAAACTGTCTATTTCAACTAACTTTGTCCATCCAAAACGAACTTTGTACTTTGCTATGAAGTTCCACCAGGAATGAGTTTTCATACAAAAACTGTCTATTTCAACTAAATTGATCCATCCAAAACGAACTTTGTACTTTGCTATGAAGTTCCACCAGGAATGAGTTTTTATGCAAAAACTGTCTATTTCAACTAACTTTGTCCATCTAAAACGAACTTTGTACTTTGCTATGAAGTTCCACCAGGAATGAGTTTTCATGCAAAAACTGTCTATTTCAACTAAATTGATCCATCCGATACGAACTTTGTACTTTGCTATGAAGTTCCACCAGGAATGAGTTTTCATACAAAAACTGTCTATTTCAACTAACTTTGTCCATCTAAAACGAACTTTGTACTTTGCTATGAAGTTCTACCAGGAATGAGTTTTCATACAAAAACTGTCTATTTCAACTAAATTGATCCATCCAAAACGAACTTTGTACTTTGCTATGAAGTTCCACCAGGAATGAGTTTTTATGCAAAAACTGTCTATTTCAACTAACTTTGTCCATCTAAAACGAACTTTGTACTTTGCTATGAAGTTCCACCAGGAATGAGTTTTCATGCAAAAACTGTCTATTTCAACTTAATTCGTCCATCTGATTCGAACTTTGTACTTTGCTATGAAGTTCCACCAGGAATGAGTTTTTATACAACAACTGTCTATTTCAACTTAATTCGTCCATCCAAAACGAACTTTGTACTTTGCTATGAAGTTCCACCAGGAATGAGTTTTTATGCAAAAACTGTCTATTTCAACTAACTTTGTCCATCTAAAACGAACTTTGTACTTTGCTATGAAGTTCCACCAGGAATGAGTTTTCATGCAAAAACTGTCTATTTCAACTTAATTCGTCCATCTGATTCGAACTTTGTACTTTGCTATGAAGTTCCACCAGGAATGAGTTTTCATACAAAAACTGTCTATTTCAACTTAATTCGTCCATCCAAAACGAACTTTGTACTTTGCTATGAAGTTCCACCAGGAATGAGTTTTCATGCAAAAACTGTCTATTTCAACTAACTTTGTCCATCCAAAACGAACTTTGTACTTTGCTATGAAGTTCCACCAGGAATGAGTTTTCATACAAAAACCGTCTATTTCAACTAAATTGATCCATCCGATACGAACTTTGTACTTTGCTATGAAGTTCCACCAGGAATGAGTTTTTATGCAAAAACTGTCTATTTCAACTAACTTTGTCCATCCAAAACGAACTTTGTACTTTGCTATGAAGTTCCACCAGGAATGAGTTTTCATGCAAAAACTGTCTATTTCAACTAAATTGATCCATCCAAAACGAACTTTGTACTTTGCTATGAAGTTCCACCAGGAATGAGTTTTCATGCAAAAACTGTCTATTTCAACTAAATTGATCCATCCAAAACGAACTTTGTACTTTGCTATGAAGTTCCACCAGGAATGAGTTTTCATACAAAAACTGTCTATTTCAACTTAATTCGTCCATCCAAAACGAACTTTGTACTTTGCTATGAAGTTCCACCAGGAATGAGTTTTCATGCAAAAACTGTCTATTTCAACTAAATTGATCCATCCAAAACGAACTTTGTACTTTGCTATGAAGTTCCACCAGGAATGAGTTTTCATGCAAAAACTGTCTATTTCAACTAACTTTGTCCATCCAAAACGAACTTTGTACTTTGCTATGAAGTTCCACCAGGAATGAGTTTTCATACAAAAACTGTCTATTTCAACTTAATTCGTCCATCCAAAACGAACTTTGTACTTTGCTATGAAGTTCCACCAGGAATGAGTTTTCATGCAAAAACTGTCTATTTCAACTAACTTTGTCCATCCAAAACGAACTTTGTACTTTGCTATGAAGTTCCACCAGGAATGAGTTTTCATACAAAAACTGTCTATTTCAACTAAATTGATCCATCCGATACGAACTTTGTACTTTGCTATGAAGTTCCACCAGGAATGAGTTTTCATGCAAAAACTGTCTATTTCAACTAACTTTGTCCATCCAAAACGAACTTTGTACTTTGCTATGAAGTTCCACCAGGAATGAGTTTTTATGCAAAAACTGTCTATTTCAACTAACTTTGTCCATCCAAAACGAACTTTGTACTTTGCTATGAAGTTCCACCAGGAATGAGTTTTCATGCAAAAACTGTCTATTTCAACTAAATTGATCCATCCAAAACGAACTTTGTACTTTGCTATGAAGTTCCACCAGGAATGAGTTTTCATGCAAAAACTGTCTATTTCAACTAAATTGATCCATCCAAAACGAACTTTGTACTTTGCTATGAAGTTCCACCAGGAATGAGTTTTCATGCAAAAACTGTCTATTTCAACTTAATTCGTCCATCTGATTCGAACTTTGTACTTTGCTATGAAGTTCCACCAGGAATGAGTTTTCATACAAAAACTGTCTATTTCAACTAACTTTGTCCATCTAAAACGAACTTTGTACTTTGCTATGAAGTTCTACCAGGAATGAGTTTTCATGCAAAAACTGTCTATTTCAACTAACTTTGTCCATCTAAAACGAACTTTGTACTTTGCTATGAAGTTCCACCAGGAATGAGTTTTTATGCAAAAACTGTCTATTTCAACTAACTTTGTCCATCCAAAACGAACTTTGTACTTTGCTATGAAGTTCCACCAGGAATGAGTTTTCATGCAAAAACTGTCTATTTCAACTAACTTTGTCCATCTAAAACGAACTTTGTACTTTGCTATGAAGTTCCACCAGGAATGAGTTTTCATGCAAAAACTGTCTATTTCAACTTAATTCGTCCATCTGATTCGAACTTTGTACTTTGCTATGAAGTTCCACCAGGAATGAGTTTTCATACAAAAACTGTCTATTTCAACTTAATTCGTCCATCTGATTCGAACTTTGTACTTTGCTATGAAGTTCCACCAGGAATGAGTTTTCATACAAAAACTGTCTATTTCAACTAACTTTGTCCATCCAAAACGAACTTTGTACTTTGCTATGAAGTTCCACCAGGAATGAGTTTTCATACAAAAACTGTCTATTTCAACTTAATTCGTCCATCCAAAACGAACTTTGTACTTTGCTATGAAGTTCCACCAGGAATGAGTTTTTATGCAAAAACTGTCTATTTCAACTAACTTTGTCCATCTAAAACGAACTTTGTACTTTGCTATGAAGTTCCACCAGGAATGAGTTTTCATACAAAAACTGTCTATTTCAACTAAATTGATCCATCCAAAACGAACTTTGTACTTTGCTATGAAGTTCCACCAGGAATGAGTTTTTATGCAAAAACTGTCTATTTCAACTAACTTTGTCCATCCAAAACGAACTTTGTACTTTGCTATGAAGTTCCACCAGGAATGAGTTTTCATGCAAAAACTGTCTATTTCAACTAACTTTGTCCATCTAAAACGAACTTTGTACTTTGCTATGAAGTTCTACCAGGAATGAGTTTTCATGCAAAAACTGTCTATTTCAACTAACTTTGTCCATCTAAAACGAACTTTGTACTTTGCTATGAAGTTCCACCAGGAATGAGTTTTTATGCAAAAACTGTCTATTTCAACTAACTTTGTCCATCCAAAACGAACTTTGTACTTTGCTATGAAGTTCCACCAGGAATGAGTTTTCATGCAAAAACTGTCTATTTCAACTAACTTTGTCCATCTAAAACGAACTTTGTACTTTGCTATGAAGTTCCACCAGGAATGAGTTTTCATGCAAAAACTGTCTATTTCAACTTAATTCGTCCATCTGATTCGAACTTTGTACTTTGCTATGAAGTTCCACCAGGAATGAGTTTTCATACAAAAACTGTCTATTTCAACTTAATTCGTCCATCCAAAACGAACTTTGTACTTTGCTATGAAGTTCCACCAGGAATGAGTTTTCATGCAAAAACTGTCTATTTCAACTAACTTTGTCCATCCAAAACGAACTTTGTACTTTGCTATGAAGTTCCACCAGGAATGAGTTTTCATACAAAAACTGTCTATTTCAACTTAATTCGTCCATCCAAAACGAACTTTGTACTTTGCTATGAAGTTCCACCAGGAATGAGTTTTTATGCAAAAACTGTCTATTTCAACTAACTTTGTCCATCCAAAACGAACTTTGTACTTTGCTATGAAGTTCCACCAGGAATGAGTTTTCATGCAAAAACTGTCTATTTCAACTAACTTTGTCCATCTAAAACGAACTTTGTACTTTGCTATGAAGTTCTACCAGGAATGAGTTTTCATGCAAAAACTGTCTATTTCAACTAAATTGATCCATCCAAAACGAACTTTGTACTTTGCTATGAAGTTCCACCAGGAATGAGTTTTCATGCAAAAACTGTCTATTTCAACTAACTTTGTCCATCCAAAACGAACTTTGTACTTTGCTATGAAGTTCCACCAGGAATGAGTTTTCATGCAAAAACTGTCTATTTCAACTTAATTCGTCCATCTGATTCGAACTTTGTACTTTGCTATGAAGTTCCACCAGGAATGAGTTTTCATGCAAAAACTGTCTATTTCAACTAACTTTGTCCATCCAAAACGAACTTTGTACTTTGCTATGAAGTTCCACCAGGAATGAGTTTTCATACAAAAACTGTCTATTTCAACTAAATTGATCCATCCAAAACGAACTTTGTACTTTGCTATGAAGTTCCACCAGGAATGAGTTTTTATGCAAAAACTGTCTATTTCAACTAACTTTGTCCATCTAAAACGAACTTTGTACTTTGCTATGAAGTTCCACCAGGAATGAGTTTTCATGCAAAAACTGTCTATTTCAACTAAATTGGTGCATCCGATACGAACTTTGTTCTTTGCTATGAAGTTCCACCAGGAATGAGTTTACATGCAAAAACTGTCTATTTCAACTAACTTTGTCCATCCAAAACGAACTTTGTACTTTGCTATGAAGTTCCACCAGGAATGAGTTTTCATGCAAAAACTGTCTATTTCAACTAACTTTGTCCATCTAAAACGAACTTTGTACTTTGCTATGAAGTTCTACCAGGAATGAGTTTTCATGCAAAAACTGTCTATTTCAACTAACTTTGTCCATCTAAAACGAACTTTGTACTTTGCTATGAAGTTCCACCAGGAATGAGTTTTTATGCAAAAACTGTCTATTTCAACTAACTTTGTCCATCCAAAACGAACTTTGTACTTTGCTATGAAGTTCCACCAGGAATGAGTTTTCATGCAAAAACTGTCTATTTCAACTAACTTTGTCCATCTAAAACGAACTTTGTACTTTGCTATGAAGTTCCACCAGGAATGAGTTTTCATGCAAAAACTGTCTATTTCAACTTAATTCGTCCATCTGATTCGAACTTTGTACTTTGCTATGAAGTTCCACCAGGAATGAGTTTTCATACAAAAACTGTCTATTTCAACTTAATTCGTCCATCCAAAACGAACTTTGTACTTTGCTATGAAGTTCCACCAGGAATGAGTTTTCATGCAAAAACTGTCTATTTCAACTAACTTTGTCCATCCAAAACGAACTTTGTACTTTGCTATGAAGTTCCACCAGGAATGAGTTTTCATACAAAAACTGTCTATTTCAACTAAATTGATCCATCCAAAACGAACTTTGTACTTTGCTAAGAAGTTCCACCAGGAATGAGTTTTTATGCAAAAACTGTCTATTTCAACTAACTTTGTCCATCCAAAACGAACTTTGTACTTTGCTATGAAGTTCCACCAGGAATGAGTTTTCATGCAAAAACTGTCTATTTCAACTAACTTTGTCCATCTAAAACGAACTTTGTACTTTGCTATGAAGTTCTACCAGGAATGAGTTTTCATGCAAAAACTGTCTATTTCAACTAAATTGATCCATCCAAAACGAACTTTGTACTTTGCTATGAAGTTCCACCAGGAATGAGTTTTCATGCAAAAACTGTCTATTTCAACTAACTTTGTCCATCCAAAACGAACTTTGTACTTTGCTATGAAGTTCCACCAGGAATGAGTTTTCATGCAAAAACTGTCTATTTCAACTAACTTTGTCCATCCAAAACGAACTTTGTACTTTGCTATGAAGTTCCACCAGCAATGAGTTTTCATGCAAAAACTGTCTATTTCAACTAAATTCATCCATCCAAAACGAACTTTGTACTTTGCTATGAAGTTCCACCAGGAATGAGTTTTCATGCAAAAACTGTCTATTTCAACTAACTTTGTCCATCTAAAACGAACTTTGTACTTTGCTATGAAGTTCCACCAGGAATGAGTTTTCATGCAAAAACTGTCTATTTCAACTTAATTCGTCCATCTGATTCGAACTTTGTACTTTGCTATGAAGTTCCACCAGGAATGAGTTTTCATACAAAAACTGTCTATTTCAACTAACTTTGTCCATCCAAAACGAACTTTGTACTTTGCTATGAAGTTCCACCAGGAATGAGTTTTCATACAAAAACTGTCTATTTCAACTAAATTGATCCATCCAAAACGAACTTTGTACTTTGCTATGAAGTTCCACCAGGAATGAGTTTTCATGCAAAAACTGTCTATTTCAACTAACTTTGTCCATCCAAAACGAACTTTGTACTTTGCTATGAAGTTCCACCAGGAATGAGTTTTCATGCAAAAACTGTCTATTTCAACTAACTTTGTCCATCTAAAACGAACTTTGTACTTTGCTATGAAGTTCCACCAGGAATGAGTTTTCATGCAAAAACTGTCTATTTCAACTTAATTCGTCCATCTGATTCGAACTTTGTACTTTGCTATGAAGTTCCACCAGGAATGAGTTTTCATGCAAAAACTGTCTATTTCAACTAACTTTGTCCATCCAAAACGAACTTTGTACTTTGCTATGAAGTTCCACCAGGAATGAGTTTTCATACAAAAACTGTCTATTTCAACTTAATTCGTCCATCCAAAACGAACTTTGTACTTTGCTATGAAGTTCCACCAGGAATGAGTTTTCATGCAAAAACTGTCTATTTCAACTAACTTTGTCCATCCAAAACGAACTTTGTACTTTGCTATGAAGTTCCACCAGGAATGAGTTTTCATACAAAAACTGTCTATTTCAACTTAATTCGTCCATCCAAAACGAACTTTGTACTTTGCTATGAAGTTCCACCAGGAATGAGTTTTTATGCAAAAACTGTCTATTTCAACTAACTTTGTCCATCCAAAACGAACTTTGTACTTTGCTATGAAGTTCCACCAGGAATGAGTTTTCATGCAAAAACTGTCTATTTCAACTAACTTTGTCCATCTAAAACGAACTTTGTACTTTGCTATGAAGTTCTACCAGGAATGAGTTTTCATGCAAAAACTGTCTATTTCAACTAAATTGATCCATCCAAAACGAACTTTGTACTTTGCTATGAAGTTCCACCAGGAATGAGTTTTCATGCAAAAACTGTCTATTTCAACTAACTTTGTCCATCCAAAACGAACTTTGTACTTTGCTATGAAGTTCCACCAGGAATGAGTTTTCATGCAAAAACTGTCTATTTCAACTTAATTCGTCCATCTGATTCGAACTTTGTACTTTGCTATGAAGTTCCACCAGGAATGAGTTTTCATGCAAAAACTGTCTATTTCAACTAACTTTGTCCATCCAAAACGAACTTTGTACTTTGCTATGAAGTTCCACCAGGAATGAGTTTTCATACAAAAACTGTCTATTTCAACTAAATTGATCCATCCAAAACGAACTTTGTACTTTGCTATGAAGTTCCACCAGGAATGAGTTTTTATGCAAAAACTGTCTATTTCAACTAACTTTGTCCATCTAAAACGAACTTTGTACTTTGCTATGAAGTTCCACCAGGAATGAGTTTTCATGCAAAAACTGTCTATTTCAACTAAATTGGTGCATCCGATACGAACTTTGTTCTTTGCTATGAAGTTCCACCAGGAATGAGTTTACATGCAAAAACTGTCTATTTCAACTAACTTTGTCCATCCAAAACGAACTTTGTACTTTGCTATGAAGTTCCACCAGGAATGAGTTTTCATGCAAAAACTGTCTATTTCAACTAACTTTGTCCATCTAAAACGAACTTTGTACTTTGCTATGAAGTTCTACCAGGAATGAGTTTTCATGCAAAAACTGTCTATTTCAACTAACTTTGTCCATCTAAAACGAACTTTGTACTTTGCTATGAAGTTCCACCAGGAATGAGTTTTTATGCAAAAACTGTCTATTTCAACTAACTTTGTCCATCCAAAACGAACTTTGTACTTTGCTATGAAGTTCCACCAGGAATGAGTTTTCATGCAAAAACTGTCTATTTCAACTAACTTTGTCCATCTAAAACGAACTTTGTACTTTGCTATGAAGTTCCACCAGGAATGAGTTTTCATGCAAAAACTGTCTATTTCAACTTAATTCGTCCATCTGATTCGAACTTTGTACTTTGCTATGAAGTTCCACCAGGAATGAGTTTTCATACAAAAACTGTCTATTTCAACTTAATTCGTCCATCCAAAACGAACTTTGTACTTTGCTATGAAGTTCCACCAGGAATGAGTTTTCATGCAAAAACTGTCTATTTCAACTAACTTTGTCCATCCAAAACGAACTTTGTACTTTGCTATGAAGTTCCACCAGGAATGAGTTTTCATACAAAAACTGTCTATTTCAACTAAATTGATCCATCCAAAACGAACTTTGTACTTTGCTAAGAAGTTCCACCAGGAATGAGTTTTTATGCAAAAACTGTCTATTTCAACTAACTTTGTCCATCCAAAACGAACTTTGTACTTTGCTATGAAGTTCCACCAGGAATGAGTTTTCATGCAAAAACTGTCTATTTCAACTAACTTTGTCCATCTAAAACGAACTTTGTACTTTGCTATGAAGTTCTACCAGGAATGAGTTTTCATGCAAAAACTGTCTATTTCAACTAAATTGATCCATCCAAAACGAACTTTGTACTTTGCTATGAAGTTCCACCAGGAATGAGTTTTCATGCAAAAACTGTCTATTTCAACTAACTTTGTCCATCCAAAACGAACTTTGTACTTTGCTATGAAGTTCCACCAGGAATGAGTTTTCATGCAAAAACTGTCTATTTCAACTAACTTTGTCCATCCAAAACGAACTTTGTACTTTGCTATGAAGTTCCACCAGCAATGAGTTTTCATGCAAAAACTGTCTATTTCAACTAAATTCATCCATCCAAAACGAACTTTGTACTTTGCTATGAAGTTCCACCAGGAATGAGTTTTCATGCAAAAACTGTCTATTTCAACTAACTTTGTCCATCTAAAACGAACTTTGTACTTTGCTATGAAGTTCCACCAGGAATGAGTTTTCATGCAAAAACTGTCTTTTTCAACTTAATTCGTCCATCTGATTCGAACTTTGTACTTTGCTATGAAGTTCCACCAGGAATGAGTTTTCATACAAAAACTGTCTATTTCAACTAACTTTGTCCATCCAAAACGAACTTTGTACTTTGCTATGAAGTTCCACCAGGAATGAGTTTTCATACAAAAACTGTCTATTTCAACTAAATTGATCCATCCAAAACGAACTTTGTACTTTGCTATGAAGTTCCACCAGGAATGAGTTTTCATGCAAAAACTGTCTATTTCAACTAACTTTGTCCATCCAAAACGAACTTTGTACTTTGCTATGAAGTTCCACCAGGAATGAGTTTTCATGCAAAAACTGTCTATTTCAACTAACTTTGTCCATCTAAAACGAACTTTGTACTTTGCTATGAAGTTCCACCAGGAATGAGTTTTCATGCAAAAACTGTCTATTTCAACTTAATTCGTCCATCTGATTCGAACTTTGTACTTTGCTATGAAGTTCCACCAGGAATGAGTTTTCATACAAAAACTGTCTATTTCAACTAAATTGATCCATCCAAAACGAACTTTGTACTTTGCTATGAAGTTCCACCAGGAATGAGTTTTTATGCAAAAACTGTCTATTTCAACTAACTTTGTCCATCCAAAACGAACTTTGTACTTTGCTATGAAGTTCCACCAGGAATGAGTTTTCATGCAAAAACTGTCTATTTCAACTAACTTTGTCCATCTAAAACGAACTTTGTACTTTGCTATGAAGTTCTACCAGGAATGAGTTTTCATGCAAAAACTGTCTATTTCAACTAAATTGATCCATCCAAAACGAACTTTGTACTTTGCTATGAAGTTCCACCAGGAATGAGTTTACATGCAAAAACTGTCTATTTCAACTAACTTTGTCCATCCAAAACGAACTTTGTACTTTGCTATGAAGTTCCACCAGGAATGAGTTTTCATGCAAAAACTGTCTATTTCAACTAACTTTGTCCATCCAAAACGAACTTTGTACTTTGCTATGAAGTTCCACCAGCAATGAGTTTTCATGCAAAAACTGTCTATTTCAACTAAATTCATCCATCCAAAACGAACTTTGTACTTTGCTATGAAGTTCCACCAGGAATGAGTTTTCATGCAAAAACTGTCTATTTCAACTAAATTGATCCATCCAAAACGAACTTTGTACTTTGCTATGAAGTTCCACCAGGAATGAGTTTTCATGCAAAAACTGTCTATTTAAACTAAATTGATCCATCCAAAACGAACTTTGTTCTTTGCTATGAAGTTCCACCAGGAATGAGTTTTCATGCAAAAACTGTCTATTTCAACTTAATTCGTCCATCCGATACGAACTTTGTACTTTGCTATGAAGTTCTACCAGGAATGAGTTTTCATGCAAAAACTGTCTATTTAAACTAAACTGATCCATCCAAAACGAACTTTGTACTTTACTATGAAGTTCCACCAGGAATGAGTTTTCATACAAAAACTGTCTATTTCAACTTAATTCGTCCATCCAAAACGAACTTTGTACTTTGCTATGAAGTTCCACCAGGAATGAGTTTTCATGCAAAAACTGTCTATTTCAACTAACTTTGTCCATCCAAAACGAACTTTGTACTTTACTATGAAGTTCCACCAGGAATGAGTTTTTATGCAAAAACTGTCTATTTGAACTGACTTTGTCCATCCAAAACGAACTTTGTACTTTGCTATGAAGTTCCACCAGGAATGAGTTTTTATGCAAAAACAGTCTATTTCAACTAACTTTGTAAATCCAAAACGAACTTTGTACTTTGCTATGAAGTTCCACCTGGAATGAGTTTTCATGCAAAAACTGTCTATTTCAACTAACTTTGTCCATCCAAAACGAACTTTGTACTTTACTATGAAGTTCCACCAGGAATGAGTTTTCATACAAAAACTGTCTATTTCAACTTAATTCGTCCATCCAAAACGAACTTTGTACTTTGCTATGAAGTTCCACCAGGAATGAGTTTTCATGCAAAAACTGTCTATTTGAACTGACTTTGTCCATCCAAAACGAACTTTGTACTTTGCTATGAAGTTCCACCAGGAATGAGTGTTTATGCAAAAACAGTCTATTTGAACTGACTTTGTCCATCCAAAACGAACTTTGTACTTTGCTATGAAGTTCCACCAGGAATGAGTTTTCATACAAAAACTGTCTTTTTCAACTTAATTCGTCCATCCGATACGAACTTTGTACTTTGCTATGAAGTTCTACCAGGAATGAGTTTTCATGCAAAAACTGTCTATTTAAACTAAACTGGTCCATCCAAAACGAACTTTGTACTTTACTATGAAGTTCCACCAGGAATGAGTTTTCATACAAAAACTGTCTATTTCAACTTAATTCGTCCATCCAAAACGAACTTTGTACTTTGCTATGAAGTTCCACCAGGAATGAGTTTTCATGCAAAAACTGTCTATTTCAACTAACTTTGTCCATCCAAAACGAACTTTGTACTTTACTATGAAGTTCCACCAGGAATGAGTTTTTATGCAAAAACTGTCTATTTGAACTGACTTTGTCCATCCAAAACGAACTTTGTACTTTGCTATGAAGTTCCACCAGGAATGAGTTTTTATGCAAAAACAGTCTATTTCAACTAACTTTGTAAATCCAAAACGAACTTTGTACTTTGCTATGAAGTTCCACCTGGAATGAGTTTTCATGCAAAAACTGTCTATTTCAACTAACTTTGTCCATCCAAAACGAACTTTGTACTTTACTATGAAGTTCCACCAGGAATGAGTTTTCATACAAAAACTGTCTATTTCAACTTAATTCGTCCATCCAAAACGAACTTTGTACTTTGCTATGAAGTTCCACCAGGAATGAGTTTTTATGCAAAAACTGTCTATTTGAACTGACTTTGTCCATCCAAAACGAACTTTGTACTTTGCTATGAAGTTCCACCAGGAATGAGTGTTTATGCAAAAACTGTCTATTTCAACTAACTTTGTCCATCCAAAACGAACTTTGTACTTTGCTATGAAGTTCCACCTGGAATGAGTTTTCATGCAAAAACTGTCTATTTCAACTAACTTTGTCCATCCAAAACGAACTTTGTACTTTACTATGAAGTTCCACCAGGAATGAGTTTTCATACAAAAACTGTCTATTTCAACTTAATTCGTCCATCCAAAACGAACTTTGTACTTTGCTATGAAGTTCCACCAGGAATGAGTTTTCATGCAAAAACTGTCTATTTCAACTAACTTTGTCCATCTAAAACGAACTTTGTACTTTGCTATGAAGTTCCACCAGGAATGAGTTTTTATGCAAAAACTGTCTATTTGAACTGACTTTGTCCATCCAAAACGAACTTTGTACTTTGCTATGAAGTTCCACCAGGAATGAGTTTTTATGCAAAAACTGTCTATTTGAACTGACTTTGTCCATCCAAAACGAACTTTGTACTTTGCTATGAAGTTCCACCAGGAATGAGTGTTTATGCAAAAACTGTCTATTTCAACTAACTTTGTCCATCCAAAACGAACTTTGTACTTTGCTATGAAGTTCCACCTGGAATGAGTTTTCATGCAAAAACTGTCTATTTCAACTAACTTTGTCCATCCAAAACGAACTTTGTACTTTACTATGAAGTTCCACCAGGAATGAGTTTTCATACAAAAACTGTCTATTTCAACTTAATTCGTCCATCCAAAACGAACTTTGTACTTTGCTATGAAGTTCCACCAGGAATGAGTTTTCATGCAAAAACTGTCTATTTCAACTAACTTTGTCCATCTAAAACGAACTTTGTACTTTGCTATGAAGTTCCACCAGGAATGAGTTTTTATGCAAAAACTGTCTATTTGAACTGACTTTGTCCATCCAAAACGAACTTTGTACTTTGCTATGAAGTTCCACCAGGAATGAGTTTTTATGCAAAAACAGTCTATTTCAACTAACTTTGTAAATCCAAAACGAACTTTGTACTTTGCTATGAAGTTCCACCTGGAATGAGTTTTCATGCAAAAACTGTCTATTTCAACTAACTTTGTCCATCCAAAACGAACTTTGTACTTTACTATGAAGTTCCACCAGGAATGAGTTTTCATGCAAAAACTGTCTATTTCAACTAACTTTGTCCATCCAAAACGAACTTTGTACTTTGCTATGAAGTTCCACCAGGAATGAGTTTTCATACAAAAACTGTCTATTTCAACTAAATTGATCCATCCAAAACGAACTTTGTACTTTGCTAAGAAGTTCCACCAGGAATGAGTTTTTATGCAAAAACTGTCTATTTCAACTAACTTTGTCCATCCAAAACGAACTTTGTACTTTGCTATGAAGTTCCACCAGGAATGAGTTTTCATGCAAAAACTGTCTATTTCAACTAACTTTGTCCATCTAAAACGAACTTTGTACTTTGCTATGAAGTTCTACCAGGAATGAGTTTTCATGCAAAAACTGTCTATTTCAACTAAATTGATCCATCCAAAACGAACTTTGTACTTTGCTATGAAGTTCCACCAGTAATGAGTTTTCATGCAAAAACTGTCTATTTCAACTAACTTTGTCCATCCAAAACGAACTTTGTACTTTGCTATGAAGTTCCACCAGCAATGAGTTTTCATGCAAAAACTGTCTATTTCAACTAAATTCATCCATCCAAAACGAACTTTGTACTTTGCTATGAAGTTCCACCAGGAATGAGTTTTCATGCAAAAACTGTCTATTTCAACTAACTTTGTCCATCTAAAACGAACTTTGTACTTTGCTATGAAGTTCCACCAGGAATGAGTTTTCATGCAAAAACTGTCTTTTTCAACTTAATTCGTCCATCTGATTCGAACTTTGTACTTTGCTATGAAGTTCCACCAGGAATGAGTTTTCATACAAAAACTGTCTATTTCAACTAAATTGATCCATCCAAAACGAACTTTGTACTTTGCTAAGAAGTTCCACCAGGAATGAGTTTTTATGCAAAAACTGTCTATTTCAACTAACTTTGTCCATCCAAAACGAACTTTGTACTTTGCTATGAAGTTCCACCAGGAATGAGTTTTCATGCAAAAACTGTCTATTTCAACTAACTTTGTCCATCTAAAACGAACTTTGTACTTTGCTATGAAGTTCTACCAGGAATGAGTTTTCATGCAAAAACTGTCTATTTCAACTAAATTGATCCATCCAAAACGAACTTTGTACTTTGCTATGAAGTTCCACCAGGAATGAGTTTTCATGCAAAAACTGTCTATTTCAACTAACTTTGTCCATCCAAAACGAACTTTGTACTTTGCTATGAAGTTCCACCAGGAATGAGTTTTCATGCAAAAACTGTCTATTTCAACTAACTTTGTCCATCCAAAACGAACTTTGTACTTTGCTATGAAGTTCCACCAGCAATGAGTTTTCATGCAAAAACTGTCTATTTCAACTAAATTCATCCATCCAAAACGAACTTTGTACTTTGCTATGAAGTTCCACCAGGAATGAGTTTTCATGCAAAAACTGTCTATTTCAACTAAATTGATCCATCCAAAACGAACTTTGTACTTTGCTATGAAGTTCCACCAGGAATGAGTTTTCATGCAAAAACTGTCTTTTTCAACTAAATTGATCCATCCAAAACGAACTTTGTTCTTTGCTATGAAGTTCCACCAGGAATGAGTTTTCATGCAAAAACTGTCTATTTCAACTTAATTCGTCCATCCGATACGAACTTTGTACTTTGCTATGAAGTTCTACCAGGAATGAGTTTTCATGCAAAAACTGTCTATTTAAACTAAACTGATCCATCCAAAACGAACTTTGTACTTTACTATGAAGTTCCACCAGGAATGAGTTTTCATACAAAAACTGTCTATTTCAACTTAATTCGTCCATCCGATACGAACTTTGTACTTTGCTATGAAGTTCCACCAGGAATGAGTTTTCATGCAAAAACTGTCTATTTCAACTAACTTTGTCCATCCAAAACGAACTTTGTACTTTACTATGAAGTTCCACCAGGAATGAGTTTTTATGCAAAAACTGTCTATTTGAACTGACTTTGTCCATCCAAAACGAACTTTGTACTTTGCTATGAAGTTCCACCAGGAATGAGTTTTTATGCAAAAACAGTCTATTTCAACTAACTTTGTAAATCCAAAACGAACTTTGTACTTTGCTATGAAGTTCCACCTGGAATGAGTTTTCATGCAAAAACTGTCTATTTCAACTAACTTTGTCCATCCAAAACGAACTTTGTACTTTACTATGAAGTTCCACCAGGAATGAGTTTTCATACAAAAACTGTCTATTTCAACTTAATTCGTCCATCCAAAACGAACTTTGTACTTTGCTATGAAGTTCCACCAGGAATGAGTTTTCATGCAAAAACTGTCTATTTCAACTAACTTTGTCCATCTAAAACGAACTTTGTACTTTGCTATGAAGTTCCACCAGGAATGAGTTTTTATGCAAAAACTGTCTATTTGAACTGACTTTGTCCATCCAAAACGAACTTTGTACTTTGCTATGAAGTTCCACCAGGAATGAGTGTTTATGCAAAAACTGTCTATTTCAACTAACTTTGTCCATCCAAAACGAACTTTGTACTTTGCTATGAAGTTCCACCTGGAATGAGTTTTCATGCAAAAACTGTCTATTTCAACTAACTTTGTCCATCCAAAACGAACTTTGTACTTTACTATGAAGTTCCACCAGGAATGAGTTTTCATACAAAAACTGTCTATTTCAACTTAATTCGTCCATCCAAAACGAACTTTGTACTTTGCTATGAAGTTCCACCAGGAATGAGTTTTCATGCAAAAACTGTCTATTTCAACTAACTTTGTCCATCTAAAACGAACTTTGTACTTTGCTATGAAGTTCCACCAGGAATGAGTTTTTATGCAAAAACTGTCTATTTGAACTGACTTTGTCCATCCAAAACGAACTTTGTACTTTGCTATGAAGTTCCACCAGGAATGAGTTTTCATACAAAAACAGTCTATTTCAACTAACTTTGTAAATCCAAAACGAACTTTGTACTTTGCTATGAAGTTCCACCTGGAATGAGTTTTCATGCAAAAACTGTCTATTTCAACTAACTTTGTCCATCCAAAACGAACTTTGTACTTTACTATGAAGTTCCACCAGGAATGAGTTTTTATGCAAAAACTGTCTATTTCAACTAACTTTGTAAATCCAAAACGAACTTTGTACTTTGCTATGAAGTTCCACCTGGAATGAGTTTTCATGCAAAAACAGTCTATTTCAACTAACTTTGTAAATCCAAAACGAACTTTGTACTTTGCTATGAAGTTCCACCCGGAATGAGTTTTTATGCAAAAACTGTCTATTTCAACTAACTTTGTAAATCCAAAACGAACTTTGTACTTTGCTATGAAGTTCCACCAGGAATGAGTTTTTATGCAAAAACTGTCTATTTCAACTAACTTTGTCCATCCAAAACGAACTTTGTACTTTACTATGAAGTTCCACCAGGAATGAGTTTTCATACAAAAACTGTCTATTTCAACTTAATTCGTCCATCCAAAACGAACTTTGTACTTTGCTATGAAGTTCCACCAGGAATGAGTTTTCATGCAAAAACTGTCTATTTCAACTAACTTTGTCCATCTAAAACGAACTTTGTACTTTGCTATGAAGTTCCACCAGGAATGAGTTTTTATGCAAAAACTGTCTATTTGAACTGACTTTGTCCATCCAAAACGAACTTTGTACTTTGCTATGAAGTTCCACCAGGAATGAGTTTTCATACAAAAACAGTCTATTTCAACTAACTTTGTAAATCCAAAACGAACTTTGTACTTTGCTATGAAGTTCCACCTGGAATGAGTTTTCATGCAAAAACTGTCTATTTCAACTAACTTTGTCCATCCAAAACGAACTTTGTACTTTACTATGAAGTTCCACCAGGAATGAGTTTTTATGCAAAAACTGTCTATTTCAACTAACTTTGTAAATCCAAAACGAACTTTGTACTTTGCTATGAAGTTCCACCTGGAATGAGTTTTCATGCAAAAACAGTCTATTTCAACTAACTTTGTAAATCCAAAACGAACTTTGTACTTTGCTATGAAGTTCCACCAGGAATGAGTTTTTATGCAAAAACTGTCTATTTCAACTAACTTTGTAAATCCAAAACGAACTTTGTACTTTGCTATGAAGTTCCACCAGGAATGAGTTTTCATGCAAAAACTGTCTATTTCAACTAACTTTGTCCATCTAAAACGAACTTTGTACTTTGCTATGAAGTTCCACCAGGAATGAGTTTTTATGCAAAAACTGTCTATTTGAACTGACTTTGTCCATCCAAAACGAACTTTGTACTTTGCTATGAAGTTCCACCAGGAATGAGTGTTTATGCAAAAACTGTCTATTTCAACTAACTTTGTCCATCCAAAACGAACTTTGTACTTTGCTATGAAGTTCCACCAGGAATGAGTTTTCATGCAAAAACTGTCTATTTCAACTTAATTCGTCCATCCAAAACGAACTTTGTACTTTGCTATGAAGTTCCACCAGGAATGAGTTTTCATACAAAAACTGTCTATTTCAACTAACTTTGTCCATCCAAAACGAACTTTGTACTTTGCTATGAAGTTCCACCAGGAATGAGTTTTCATGCAAAAACTGTCTATTTCAACTAACTTTGTCCATCCTAAACGAACTTTGTACTTTGCTATGAAGTTCCACCAGGAATGAGTTTTTATGCAAAAACTGTCTATTTCAACTAACTTTGTCCATCCAAAACGAACTTTGTACTTTGCTATGAAGTTCCACCAGGAATGAGTTTTTATGCAAAAACTGTCTATTTCAACTAAATTGATCCATCCAAAACGAACTTTGTACTTTGCTATGTAGTTCCACCAGGAATGAGTTTTCATGCAAAAACTGTCTATTTCAACTTAATTCGTCCATCCAAAACGAACTTTGTACTTTGCTATGAAGTTCCACCAGGAATGAGTTTTCATGCAAAAACTGTCTATTTCAACTAACTTTGTCCATCCAAAACGAACTTTGTACTTTACAATGAAGTTCCACCAGGAATGAGTTTTCATACAAAAACTGTCTATTTCAACTTAAATCGTCCATCCAAAACGAACTTTGTACTTTGCTATGAAGTTCCACCAGGAATGAGTTTTTATGCAAAAACTGTCTATTTCAACTAACTTTGTCCATCCAAAACGAACTTTGTACTTTGCTATGAAGTTCCACCAGGAATGAGTTTTCATGCAAAAACTGTCTATTTCAACTAACTTTGTCCATCCAAAACGAACTTTGTACTTTGCTATGAAGTTCCACCAGGAATGAGTTTTCATGCAAAAACTGTCTATTTCAACTAACTTTGTCCATCCAAAACGAACTTTGTACTTTGCTATGAAGTTCCACCAGGAATGAGTTTTCATGCAAAAACTGTCTATTTCAACTAACTTTGTCCATCCAAAACGAACTTTGTACTTTGCTATGAAGTTCCACCAGGAATGAGTTTTCATACAAAAACTGTCTATTTCAACTTAATTCGTCCATCCAAAACGAACTTTGTACTTTGCTATGAAGTTCCACCAGGAATGAGTTTTCATGCAAAAACTGTCTATTTCAACTAACTTTGTCCATCCAAAACGAACTTTGTACTTTACTATGAAGTTCCACCAGGAATGAGTTTTCATACAAAAACTGTCTATTTCAACTTAAATCGTCCATCCAAAACGAACTTTGTACTTTGCTATGAAGTTCCACCAGGAATGAGTTTTTATGCAAAAACTGTCTATTTCAACTAACTTTGTCCATCCAAAACGAACTTTGTACTTTGCTATGAAGTTCCACCAGGAATGAGTTTTCATGCAAAAACTGTCTATTTCAACTAACTTTGTCCATCCAAAACGAACTTTGTACTTTGCTATGAAGTTCCACCAGGAATGAGTTTTCATGCAAAAACTGTCTATTTCAATTTAATTGATCCTTCCAAAACGAACTTTGTACTTTGCTATGAAGCTCCACCTGGAATGAGTTTTCATGCAAAAACTGTCTATTTCAACTAACTTTGTCCATCCAAAACGAACTTTGTACTTTACTATGAAGTTCCACCAGGAATGAGTTTTCATACAAAAACTGTCTATTTCAACTTAATTCGTCCATCCAAAACGAACTTTGTACTTTGCTATGAAGTTCCACCAGGAATGAGTGTTTATGCAAAAACTGTCTATTTCAACTAACTTTGTCCATCCAAAACGAACTTTGTACTTTGCTATGAAGTTCCACCAGGAATGAGTTTTCATGCAAAAACTGTCTATTTCAACTAACTTTGTCCATCCAAAACGAACTTTGTACTTTGCTATGAAGTTCCACCAGGAATGAGTTTTCATGCAAAAACTGTCTATTTCAACTTAATTCGTCCATCCAAAACGAACTTTGTACTTTGCTATGAAGTTCCACCAGGAATGAGTTTTCATGCAAAAACTGTCTATTTCAACTAACTTTGTCCATCCAAAACGAACTTTGTACTTTGCTATGAAGTTCCACCAGGAATGAGTTTTTATGCAAAAACTGTCTATTTCAACTTAATTCGTCCATCCAAAACGAACTTTGTACTTTGCTATGAAGTTCCACCAGGAATGAGTTTTCATGCAAAAACTGTCTATTTCAACTAACTTTGTCCATCCTAAACGAACTTTGTACTTTGCTATGAAGTTCCACCAGGAATGAGTTTTCATGCAAAAACTGTCTATTTCAACTAACTTTGTCCATCCAAAACGAACTTTGTACTTTACTATGAAGTTCCACCAGGAATGAGTTTTCATACAAAAACTGTCTATTTCAACTTAATTCGTCCATCCAAAACGAACTTTGTACTTTGCTATGAAGTTCCACCAGGAATGAGTTTTCATGCAAAAACTGTCTATTTCAACTAACTTTGTCCATCCAAAACGAACTTTGTACTTTGCTATGAAGTTCCACCAGGAATGAGTTTTCATGCAAAAACTGTCTATTTCAACTTAATTCGTCCATCCAAAACGAACTTTGTACTTTGCTATGAAGTTCCACCAGGAATGAGTTTTCATGCAAAAACTGTCTATTTCAACTAACTTTGTCCATCCAAAACGAACTTTGTACTTTGCTATGAAGTTCCACCAGGAATGAGTTTTCATACAAAAACTGTCTATTTCAACTTAAATCGTCCATCCAAAACGAACTTTGTACTTTGCTATGAAGTTCCACCAGGAATGAGTTTTTATGCAAAAACTGTCTATTTCAACTAACTTTGTCCATCCAAAACGAACTTTGTACTTTGCTATGAAGTTCCACCAGGAATGAGTTTTCATACAAAAACTGTCTATTTCAACTTAATTCGTCCATCCAAAACGAACTTTGTACTTTGCTATGAAGTTCCACCAGGAATGAGTTTTCATGCAAAAACTGTCTATTTCAACTAACTTTGTCCATCCAAAACGAACTTTGTACTTTGCTATGAAGTTCCACCAGGAATGAGTTTTTATGCAAAAACTGTCTATTTCAACTAACTTTGTCCATCCAAAACGAACTTTGTACTTTGCTATGAAGTTCCACCAGGAATGAGTTTTCATGCAAAAACTGTCTATTTCAACTTAATTCGTCCATCCAAAACGAACTTTGTACTTTGCTATGAAGTTCCACCAGGAATGAGTTTTTATACAAAAACTGTCTATTTCAACTAACTTTGTCCATCCAAAACGAACTTTGTACTTTGCTATGAAGTTCCACCAGGAATGAGTTTTCATACAAAAACTGTCTATTTCAACTTAAATCGTCCATCCAAAACGAACTTTGTACTTTGCTATGAAGTTCCACCAGGAATGAGTTTTTATGCAAAAACTGTCTATTTCAACTAACTTTGTCCATCCAAAACGAACTTTGTACTTTGCTATGAAGTTCCACCAGGAATGAGTTTTCATACAAAAACTGTCTATTTCAACTTAATTCGTCCATCCAAAACGAACTTTGTACTTTGCTATGAAGTTCCACCAGGAATGAGTTTTCATGCAAAAACTGTCTATTTCAACTAACTTTGTCCATCCAAAACGAACTTTGTACTTTGCTATGAAGTTCCACCAGGAATGAGTTTTTATGCAAAAACTGTCTATTTCAACTAACTTTGTCCATCCAAAACGAACTTTGTACTTTGCTATGAAGTTCCACCAGGAATGAGTTTTCATGCAAAAACTGTCTATTTCAACTAACTTTGTCCATCCAAAACGAACTTTGTACTTTGCTATGAAGTTCCACCAGGAATGAGTTTTCATACAAAAACTGTCTATTTCAACTTAAATCGTCCATCCAAAACGAACTTTGTACTTTGCTATGAAGTTCCACCAGGAATGAGTTTTTATGCAAAAACTGTCTATTTCAACTAACTTTGTCCATCCAAAACGAACTTTGTACTTTGCTATGAAGTTCCACCAGGAATGAGTTTTCATACAAAAACTGTCTATTTCAACTTAATTCGTCCATCCAAAACGAACTTTGTACTTTGCTATGAAGTTCCACCAGGAATGAGTTTTCATGCAAAAACTGTCTATTTCAACTAACTTTGTCCATCCAAAACGAACTTTGTACTTTGCTATGAAGTTCCACCAGGAATGAGTTTTCATACAAAAACTGTCTATTTCAACTTAAATCGTCCATCCAAAACGAACTTTGTACTTTGCTATGAAGTTCCACCAGGAATGAGTTTTTATGCATAAACTGTCTATTTCAACTAACTTTGTCCATCCAAAACGAACTTTGTACTTTGCTATGAAGTTCCACCAGGAATGAGTTTTCATGCAAAAACTGTCTATTTCAACTAACTTTGTCCATCCAAAACGAACTTTGTACTTTGCTATGAAGTTCCACCAGGAATGAGTTTTCATACAAAAACTGTCTATTTCAACTTAATTCGTCCATCCAAAACGAACTTTGTACTTTGCTATGAAGTTCCACCAGGAATGAGTTTTCATGCAAAAACTGTCTATTTCAACTAACTTTGTCCATCCAAAACGAACTTTGTACTTTGCTATGAAGTTCCACCAGGAATGAGTTTTTATGCAAAAACTGTCTATTTCAACTAACTTTGTCCATCCAAAACGAACTTTGTACTTTGCTATGAAGTTCCACCAGGAATGAGTTTTCATGCAAAAACTGTCTATTTCAACTTAATTCGTCCATCCAAAACGAACTTTGTACTTTGCTATGAAGTTCCACCAGGAATGAGTTTTTATGCATAAACTGTCTATTTCAACTAACTTTGTCCATCCAAAACGAACTTTGTACTTTGCTATGAAGTTCCACCAGGAATGAGTTTTCATGCAAAAACTGTCTATTTCAACTAACTTTGTCCATCCAAAACGAACTTTGTACTTTGCTATGAAGTTCCACCAGGAATGAGTTTTCATACAAAAACTGTCTATTTCAACTTAATTCGTCCATCCAAAACGAACTTTGTACTTTGCTATGAAGTTCCACCAGGAATGAGTTTTCATGCAAAAACTGTCTATTTCAACTAACTTTGTCCATCCAAAACGAACTTTGTACTTTGCTATGAAGTTCCACCAGGAATGAGTTTTCATGCAAAAACTGTCTATTTCAACTAACTTTGTCCATCCAAAACGAACTTTGTACTTTGCTATGAAGTTCCACCAGGAATGAGTTTTCATACAAAAACTGTCTATTTCAACTTAATTCGTCCATCCAAAACGAACTTTGTACTTTGCTATGAAGTTCCACCAGGAATGAGTTTTCATGCAAAAACTGTCTATTTCAACTAACTTTGTCCATCCAAAACGAACTTTGTACTTTGCTATGAAGTTCCACCAGGAATGAGTTTTCATACAAAAACTGTCTATTTCAACTTAAATCGTCCATCCAAAACGAACTTTGTACTTTGCTATGAAGTTCCACCAGGAATGAGTTTTCATGCAAAAACTGTCTATTTCAACTAACTTTGTCCATCCAAAACGAACTTTGTACTTTGCTATGAAGTTCCACCAGGAATGAGTTTTTATGCAAAAACTGTCTATTTCAACTAACTTTGTCCATCCAAAACGAACTTTGTACTTTGCTATGAAGTTCCACCAGGAATGAGTTTTCATGCAAAAACTGTCTATTTCAACTTAATTCGTCCATCCAAAACGAACTTTGTACTTTGCTATGAAGTTCCACCAGGAATGAGTTTTTATGCAAAAACTGTCTATTTCAACTAACTTTGTCCATCCAAAACGAACTTTGTACTTTGCTATGAAGTTCCACCAGGAATGAGTTTTCATGCAAAAACTGTCTATTTCAACTAACTTTGTCCATCCAAAACGAACTTTGTACTTTGCTATGAAGTTCCACCAGGAATGAGTTTTCATGCAAAAACTGTCTATTCAAACTTAATTCGTCCATCCAAAACGAACTTTGTACTTTGCTATGAAGTTCCACCAGGAATGAGTTTTCATGCAAAAACTGTCTATTTCAACTAACTTTGTCCATCCAAAACGAACTTTGTACTTTGCTATGAAGTTCCACCAGGAATGAGTTTTCATGCAAAAACTGTCTATTTCAACTTAATTCGTCCATCCAAAACGAACTTTGTACTTTGCTATGAAGTTCCACCAGGAATGAGTTTTTATGCAAAAACTGTCTATTTCAACTAACTTTGTCCATCCAAAACGAACTTTGTACTTTGCTATGAAGTTCCACCAGGAATGAGTTTTCATGCAAAAACTGTCTATTTCAACTAACTTTGTCCATCCAAAACGAACTTTGTACTTTGCTATGAAGTTCCACCAGGAATGAGTTTTCATGCAAAAACTGTCTATTTCAACTAACTTTGTCCATCCAAAACGAACTTTGTACTTTGCTATGAAGTTCCACCAGGAATGAGTTTTTATGCAAAAACTGTCTATTTCAACTAACTTTGTCCATCCAAAACGAACTTTGTACTTTGCTATGAAGTTCCACCAGGAATGAGTTTTCATGCAAAAACTGTCTATTTCAACTAACTTTGTCCATCCAAAACGAACTTTGTACTTTGCTATGAAGTTCCACCAGGAATGAGTTTTTATGCAAAAACTGTCTATTTCAACTAACTTTGTCCATCCAAAACGAACTTTGTACTTTGCTATGAAGTTCCACCAGGAATGAGTTTTCATGCAAAAACTGTCTATTTCAACTAACTTTGTCCATCCAAAACGAACTTTGTACTTTGCTATGAAGTTCCACCAGGAATGAGTTTTTATGCAAAAACTGTCTATTTCAACTAACTTTGTCCATCCAAAACGAACTTTGTACTTTGCTATGAAGTTCCACCAGGAATGAGTTTTCATGCAAAAACTGTCTATTTCAACTTAATTCGTCCATCCAAATGAACTTTGTACTTTGCTATGAAGTTCCACCAGGAATGAGTTTTCATGCAAAAACTGTCTATTTCAACTAACTTTGTCCATCCAAAACGAACTTTGTACTTTGCTATGAAGTTCCACCAGGAATGAGTTTTTATGCAAAAACTGTCTATTTCAACTAAATTGATCCATCCAAAACGAACTTTGTACTTTGCTATGAAGTTCCACCAGGAATGAGTTTTCATGCAAAAACTGTCTATTTCAACTTAATTCGTCCATCCAAAACGAACTTTGTACTTTGCTATGAAGTTCCACCAGGAATGAGTTTTTATGCAAAAACTGTCTATTTCAACTAACTTTGTCCATCCAAAACGAACTTTGTACTTTGCTATGAAGTTCCACCAGGAATGAGTTTTCATGCAAAAACTGTCTATTTCAACTAACTTTGTCCATCCAAAACGAACTTTGTACTTTGCTATGAAGTTCCACCAGGAATGAGTTTTCATACAAAAACTGTCTATTTCAACTTAATTCGTCCATCCAAAACGAACTTTGTACTTTGCTATGAAGTTCCACCAGGAATGAGTTTTTATGCAAAAACTGTCTATTTCAACTAACTTTGTCCATCCAAAACGAACTTTGTACTTTGCTATGAAGTTCCACCAGGAATGAGTTTTCATGCAAAAACTGTCTATTTCAACTAACTTTGTCCATCCAAAACGAACTTTGTACTTTGCTATGAAGTTCCACCAGGAATGAGTTTTCATGCAAAAACTGTCTATTTCAACTTAATTCGTCCATCCAAAACGAACTTTGTACTTTGCTATGAAGTTCCACCAGGAATGAGTTTTCATGCAAAAACTGTCTATTTCAACTAACTTTGTCCATCCAAAACGAACTTTGTACTTTGCTATGAAGTTCCACCAGGAATGAGTTTTCATGCAAAAACTGTCTATTTCAACTTAATTCGTCCATCCAAAACGAACTTTGTACTTTGCTATGAAGTTCCACCAGGAATGAGTTTTCATGCAAAAACTGTCTATTTCAACTAAATTGATCCATCCAAAACGAACTTTGTACTTTGCTATGAAGTTCCACCAGGAATGAGTTTTTATGCAAAAACTGTCTATTTCAACTAACTTTGTCCATCCAAAACGAACTTTGTACTTTGCTATGAAGTTCCACCAGGAATGAGTTTTCATTCAAAAACTGTCTATTTCAACTAACTTTGTCCATCCAAAACGAACTTTGTACTTTGCTATGGAAGTTCCACCAGGAATGAGTTTTTATGCAAAAACTGTCTATTTCAACTAACTTTGTCCATCCAAAACGAACTTTGTTCTTTGCTATGAAGTTCCACCAGGAATGAGTTTTTATGCAAAAACTGTCTATTTCAACTAACTTTGTCCATCCAAAACGAACTTTGTACTTTGCTATGAAGTTCCACCAGGAATGAGTTTTCATGCAAAAACTGTCTATTTCAACTAAATTGATCCATCCAAAACGAACTTTGTACTTTGCTATGAAGTTCCACCAGGAATGAGTTTTTATGCAAAAACTGTCTATTTCAACTTACTTTGTCCATCCAAAACGAACTTTGTACTTTGCTATGAAGTTCCACCAGGAATGAGTTTTCATGCAAAAACTGTCTATTTCAACTAACTTTGTCCATCTAAAACGAATTTTGTACTTTGCTATGAAGTTCTACCAGGAATGAGTTTTCATGCAAGAACTGTCTATTTCAACTAAATTGATCCATCCAAAACGAACTTTGTACTTTGCTATGAAGTTCCACCAGGAATGAGTTTTTATGCAAAAACTGTCTATTTCAACTAACTTTGTCCATCCAAAACGAACTTTGTACTTTGCTATGAAGTTCCACCAGGAATGAGTTTTCATGCAAGAACTGTCTATTTCAACTAAATTGGTGCATCCGATACGAACTTTGTTCTTTGCTATGAAGTTCCACCAGGAATGAGTTTACATGCAAAAACTGTCTATTTCAACTAAATTGATCCATCCAAAACGAACTTTGTACTTTGCTATGAAGTTCCACCAGGAATGAGTTTTCATGCAAAAACTGTCTATTTCAACTAAATTGATCCATCCAAAACGAACTTTGTACTTTGCTATGAAGTTCTACCAGGAATGAGTTTTCATGCAAGAACTGTCTATTTCAACTAACTTTGTCCATCCAAAACGAACTTTGTACTTTGCTATGAAGTTCCACCAGGAATGCGTTTTTCTGCAAAAACTGTCTATTTCAACTAAATTGATCCATCCAAAACGAACTTTGTACTTTGCTATGAAGTTCCACCAGGAATGAGTTTTTATGCAAAAACTGTCTATTTCAACTAACTTTGTCCATCCAAAACGAACTTTGTACTTTGCTATGAAGTTCCACCAGGAATGAGTTTTCATGCAAGAACTGTCTATTTCAACTAAATTGGTGCATCCGATACGAACTTTGTTCTTTGCTATGAAGTTCCACCAGGAATGAGTTTACATGCAAAAACTGTCTTTTTCAACTAAATTGATCCATCCAAAACGAACTTTGTACTTTGCTATGAAGTTCCACCAGGAATGAGTTTTCATGCAAAAACTGTCTATTTCAACTAACTTTGTCCATCCAAAACGAACTTTGTACTTTGCTATGAAGTTCTACCAGGAATGAGTTTTCATGCAAGAACTGTCTATTTCAACTAACTTTGTCCATCCAAAACGAACTTTGTACTTTGCTATGAAGTTCCACCAGGAATGAGTTTTCATGCAAAAACTGTCTATTTCAACTAACTTTGTCCATCCAAAACGAACTTTGTACTTTGCTATGAAGTTCCACCAGGAATGCGTTTTTCTGCAAAAACTGTCTATTTCAACTAAATTGATCCATCCAAAACGAACTTTGTACTTTGCTATGAAGTTCCACCAGGAATGAGTTTTCATGCAAAAACTGTCTATTTCAACTAACTTTGTCCATCCAAAACGAACTTTGTACTTTGCTATGAAGTTCCACCAGGAATGAGTTTTTATGCAAAAACTGTCTATTTCAACTAAATTGATCCATCCAAAACGAACTTTGTACTTTGCTATGAAGTTCCACCAGGAAAGAGTTTTCATGCAAAAACTGTCTATTTCAACTAAATTGATCCATCCAAAACGAACTTTGTACTTTGCTATGAAGTTCCACCAGGAATGAGTTTTCATGCAAAAACTGTCTATTTCAACTAACTTTGTCCATACAAAACGAACTTTGTTCTTTGCTATGAAGTTCCACCAGGAATGAGTTTTCATGCAAAAACTGTCTATTTCAACTAACTTTGTCCATCCAAAACGAACTTTGTTCTTTGCTATGAAGTTCCACCAGGAATGAGTTTTCATGCAAAAACTGTCTATTTCAACTAAATTCGTCCATCCGATACGAACTTTGTACTTTGCTATGAAGTTCCACCAGGAATGAGTTTTCATGCAAAAACTGTCTATTTCAACTAACTTTGTCCATCCAAAACGAACTTTGTACTTTGCTATGAAGTTCCACCAGGAATGAGTTTTTATGCAAAAACTGTCTATTTCAACTAACTTTGTCCATCCAAAACGAACTTTGTACTTTGCTATGAAGTTCCACCAGGAAAGAGTTTTCATGCAAAAACTGTCTATTTCAACTAAATTGATCCATCCAAAACGAACTTTGTACTTTGCTATGAAGTTCCACCAGGAATGAGTTTTCATGCAAAAACTGTCTATTTCAACTAACTTTGTCCATCCAAAACGAACTTTGTTCTTTGCTATGAAGTTCCACCAGGAATGAGTTTTCATGCAAAAACTGTCTATTTCAACTAACTTTGTCCATCCAAAACGAACTTTGTTCTTTGCTATGAAGTTCCACCAGGAATGAGTTTTCATGCAAAAACTGTCTATTTCAACTAAATTCGTCCATCCGATACGAACTTTGTACTTTGCTATGAAGTTCCACCAGGAATGAGTTTTCATGCAAAAACTGTCTATTTCAACTAAATTGATCCATCCAAAACGAACTTTGTACTTTGCTATGAAGTTCCACCAGGAATGAGTTTTCATGCAAAAACTGTCTATTTCAACTAACTTTGTCCATCCAAAACGAACTTTGTTCTTTGCTATGAAGTTCCACCAGGAATGAGTTTTCATGCAAAAACTGTCTATTTCAACTAAATTCGTCCATCCGATACGAACTTTGTACTTTGCTATGAAGTTCCACCAGGAATGAGTTTTCATGCAAAAACTGTCTATTTCAACTAAATTGATCCATCCAAAACGAACTTTGTTCCTTGCTATGAAGTTCCACCAGGAATGAGTTTTCATGCAAAAACTGTCTATTTCAACTAACTTTGTCCATCCAAAACGAACTTTGTACTTTGCTATGAAGTTCCACCAGGAATGAGTTTTCATGCAAAAACTGTCTATTTCAACTAAATTGATCCATCCGATACGAACTTTGTACTTTGCTATGAAGTTCCACCAGGAATGAGTTTTCATGCAAAAACTGTCTATTTCAACTAACTTTGTCCATCCAAAACGAACTTTGTACTTTGCTATGAAGTTCCACCAGGAATGAGTTTTCATGCAAAAACTGTCTATTTCAACTAAATTGATCCATCCAAAACGAACTTTGTTCTTTGCTATGAAGTTCCACCAGGAATGAGTTTTCATGCAAAAACTGTCTATTTCAACTAACTTTGTCCATCCAAAACGAACTTTGTACTTTGCTATGAAGTTCCACCAGGAATGAGTTTTTATGCAAGAACTGTCTATTTCAACTAACTTTGTCCATCCAAAACGAACTTTGTACTTTGCTATGAAGTTCCACCAGGAATGAGTTTTTATGCAAAAACTGTCTATTTCAACTAACTTTGTCCATCCAAAACGAACTTTGTACTTTGCTATGAAGTTCCACCAGGAATGAGTTTTCATGCAAAAACTGTCTATTTCAACTAACTTTGTCCATCTAAAACGAACTTTGTACTTTGCTATGAAGTTCTACCAGGAATGAGTTTTCATGCAAGAACTGTCTATTTCAACTAAATTGATCCATCCAAAACGAACTTTGTACTTTGCTATGAAGTTCCACCAGGAATGAGTTTTCATGCAAAAACTGTCTATTTCAACTCAATTGATCCATCCAAAACGAACATTGTACTTTGCTATGAAGTTCCACCAGGAATGAGTTTTCATGCAAAAACTGTCTATTTCAACTAACTTTGTCCATCCAAAACGAACTTTGTACTTTGCTATGAAGTTCCACCAGGAATGAGTTTTCATGCAAAAACTGTCTATTTCAACTAACTTTGTCCATCCAAAACGAACTTTGTACTTTGCTATGAAGTTCCACCAGGAATGAGTTTTTATGCAAGAACTGTCTATTTCAACTAACTTTGTCCATCCAAAACGAACTTTGTACTTTGCTATGAAGTTCCACCAGGAATGAGTTTTCATGCAAAAACTGTCTATTTCAACTAAATTGATCCATCCAAAACGAACTTTGTACTTTGCTATGAAGTTCCACCAGGAATGAGTTTTCATGCAAAAACTGTCTATTTCAACTAAATTGATCCATCCAAAACGAACTTTGTACTTTGCTATGAAGTTCCACCAGGAATGAGTTTTCATGCAAAAACTGTCTATTTCAACTAAATTGATCCATCCAAAACGAACTATGTACTTTGCTATGAAGTTCCACCAGGAAAGAGTTTTCATGCAAAAACTGTCTATTTCAACTAACTTTGTCCATCCAAAACGAACTTTGTACTTTGCTATGAAGTTCCACCAGGAATGAGTTTTTATGCAAAAACTGTCTATTTCAACTAACTTTGTCCATCCAAAACGAACTTTGTACTTTGCTATGAAGTTCCACCAGGAATGAGTTTTCATGCAAAAACTGTCTATTTCAACTAACTTTGTCCATCTAAAACGAACTTTGTACTTTGCTATGAAGTTCTACCAGGAATGAGTTTTCATGCAAGAACTGTCTATTTCAACTAAATTGATCCATCCAAAACGAACTTTGTACTTTGCTATGAAGTTCCACCAGGAATGAGTTTTCATGCAAAAACTGTCTATTTCAACTAAATTGATCCATCCAAAACGAACATTGTACTTTGCTATGAAGTTCCACCAGGAATGAGTTTTCATGCAAAAACTGTCTATTTCAACTAACTTTGTCCATCCAAAACGAACTTTGTACTTTGCTATGAAGTTCCACCAGGAATGAGTTTTCATGCAAAAACTGTCTATTTCAACTAACTTTGTCCATCCAAAACGAACTTTGTACTTTGCTATGAAGTTCCACCAGGAATGAGTTTTTATGCAAGAACTGTCTATTTCAACTAACTTTGTCCATCCAAAACGAACTTTGTACTTTGCTATGAAGTTCCACCAGGAATGAGTTTTCATGCAAAAACTGTCTATTTCAACTAAATTGATCCATCCAAAACGAACTTTGTACTTTGCTATGAAGTTCCACCAGGAATGAGTTTTCATGCAAAAACTGTCTATTTCAACTAAATTGATCCATCCAAAACGAACTTTGTACTTTGCTATGAAGTTCCACCAGGAATGAGTTTTCATGCAAAAACTGTCTATTTCAACTAAATTGATCCATCCAAAACGAACTATGGACTTTGCTATGAAGTTCCACCAGGAAAGAGTTTTCATGCAAAAACTGTCTATTTCAACTAACTTTGTCCATCCAAAACGAACTTTGTACTTTGCTATGAAGTTCCACCAGGAATGAGTTTTCATGCAAGAACTGTCTATTTCAACTAACTTTGTCCATCCAAAACGAACTTTGTACTTTGCTATGAAGTTCCACCAGGAATGAGTTTTTATGCAAGAACTGTCTATTTCAACTAACTTTGTCCATCCAAAACGAACTTTGTACTTTGCTATGAAGTTCCACCAGGAATGAGTTTTCATGCAAAAACTGTCTATTTCAACTAAATTGATCCATCCAAAACGAACTTTGTACTTTGCTATGAAGTTCCACCAGGAATGAATTTTCATGCAAAAACTGTCTATTTCAACTAAATTGATCCATCCAAAACGAACTTTGTACTTTGCTATGAAGTTCCACCAGGAATGAGTTTTCATGCAAAAACTGTCTATTTCAACTAAATTGATCCATCCAAAACGAACTATGTACTTTGCTATGAAGTTCCACCAGGAAAGAGTTTTCATGCAAAAACTGTCTATTTCAACTAATTTTGTCCATCCAAAACGAACTTTGTACTTTGCTATGAAGTTCCACCAGGAATGAGTTTTCATGCAAAAACTGTCTATTTCAACTAACTTTGTCCTTCCAAAACGAACTTTGTACTTTGCTATGAAGTTCCACCAGGAATGAGTTTTCATGCAAAAACTGTCTATTTCAACTAACTTTGTCCATCCAAAACGAACTTTGTACTTTGCTATGAAGTTCCACCAGGAATGAGTTTTCATGCAAAAACTGTCTATTTCAACTAAATTGATCCATCCAAAACGAACATTGTACTTTGCTATGAAGTTCCACCAGGAATGAGTTTTCATGCAAAAACTGTCTATTTCAACTAACTTTGTCCATCCAAAACGAACTTTGTACTTTGCTATGAAGTTCCACCAGGAATGAGTTTTCATGCAAAAACTGTCTATTTCAACTAACTTTGTCCATCCAAAACGAACTTTGTACTTTGCTATGAAGTTCCACCAGGAATGAGTTTTTATGCAAGAACTGTCTATTTCAACTAACTTTGTCCATCCAAAACGAACTTTGTACTTTGCTATGAAGTTCCACCAGGAATGAGTTTTCATGCAAAAACTGTCTATTTCAACTAAATTGATCCATCCAAAACGAACTTTGTACTTTGCTATGAAGTTCCACCAGGAATGAGTTTTCATGCAAAAACTGTCTATTTCAACTAAATTGATCCATCCAAAACGAACTTTGTACTTTGCTATGAAGTTCCACCAGGAATGAGTTTTCATGCAAAAACTGTTTATTTCAACTAACTTTGTCCATCCAAAACGAACTTTGTACTTTGCTATGAAGTTCCACCAGGAATGAGTTTTTATGCAAGAACTGTCTATTTCAACTAACTTTGTCCATCCAAAACGAACTTTGTACTTTGCTATGAAGTTCCACCAGGAATGAGTTTTCATGCAAAAACTGTCTATTTCAACTAAATTGATCCATCCAAAACGAACTTTGTACTTTGCTATGAAGTTCCACCAGGAATGAGTTTTCATGCAAAAACTGTCTATTTCAACTAAATTGATCCATCCAAAACGAACTTTGTACTTTGCTATGAAGTTCCACCAGGAATGAATTTTCATGCAAAAACTGTCTATTTCAACTAAATTGATCCATCCAAAACGAACTTTGTACTTTGCTATGAAGTTCCACCAGGAATGAGTTTTCATGCAAAAACTGTCTATTTCAACTAAATTGATCCATCCAAAACGAACTATGTACTTTGCTATGAAGTTCCACCAGGAAAGAGTTTTCATGCAAAAACTGTCTATTTCAACTAATTTTGTCCATCCAAAACGAACTTTGTACTTTGCTATGAAGTTCCACCAGGAATGAGTTTTCATGCAAAAACTGTCTATTTCAACTAACTTTGTCCATCCAAAACGAACTTTGTACTTTGCTATGAAGTTCCACCAGGAATGAGTTTTCATGCAAAAACTGTCTATTTCAACTAAATTGATCCATCCAAAACGAACTTTGTACTTTGCTATGAAGTTCCACCAGGAATGAATTTTCATGCAAAAACTGTCTATTTCAACTAAATTGATCCATCCAAAACGAACTTTGTACTTTGCTATGAAGTTCCACCAGGAATGAGTTTTCATGCAAAAACTGTCTATTTCAACTAAATTGATCCATCCAAAACGAACTTTGTACTTTGCTATGAAGTTCCACCAGGAATGAGTTTTCATGCAAAAACTGTCTATTTCAACTAAATTGATCCATCCAAAACGAACTTTGTACTTTGCTATGAAGTTCCACCAGGAATGAATTTTCATGCAAAAACTGTCTATTTCAACTAAATTGATCCATCCAAAACGAACTTTGTACTTTGCTATGAAGTTCCACCAGGAATGAGTTTTCATGCAAAAACTGTCTATTTCAACTAAATTGATCCATCCAAAACGAACTATGTACTTTGCTATGAAGTTCCACCAGGAAAGAGTTTTCATGCAAAAACTGTCTATTTCAACTAACTTTGTCCATCCAAAACGAACTTTGTACTTTGCTATGAAGTTCCACCAGGAATGAGTTTTTATGCAAGAACTGTCTATTTCAACTAACTTTGTCCATCCAAAACGAACTTTGTACTTTGCTATGAAGTTCCACCAGGAATGAGTTTTCATGCAAAAACTGTCTATTTCAACTAAATTGATCCATCCAAAACGAACTTTGTACTTTGCTATGAAGTTCCACCAGGAATGAATTTTCATGCAAAAACTGTCTATTTCAACTAAATTGATCCATCCAAAACGAACTTTGTACTTTGCTATGAAGTTCCACCAGGAATGAGTTTTCATGCAAAAACTGTCTATTTCAACTAAATTGATCCATCCAAAACGAACTATGTACTTTGCTATGAAGTTCCACCAGGAAAGAGTTTTCATGCAAAAACTGTCTATTTCAACTAATTTTGTCCATCCAAAACGAACTTTGTACTTTGCTATGAAGTTCCACCAGGAATGAGTTTTCATGCAAAAACTGTCTATTTCAACTAACTTTGTCCTTCCAAAACGAACTTTGTACTTTGCTATGAAGTTCCACCAGGAATGAGTTTTCATGCAAAAACTGTCTATTTCAACTAACTTTGTCCATCCAAAACGAACTTTGTACTTTGCTATGAAGTTCCACCAGGAATGAGTTTTCATGCAAAAACTGTCTATTTCAACTAAATTGATCCATCCAAAACGAACATTGTACTTTGCTATGAAGTTCCACCAGGAATGAGTTTTCATGCAAAAACTGTCTATTTCAACTAACTTTGTCCATCCAAAACGAACTTTGTACTTTGCTATGAAGTTCCACCAGGAATGAGTTTTCATGCAAAAACTGTCTATTTCAACTAACTTTGTCCATCCAAAACGAACTTTGTACTTTGCTATGAAGTTCCACCAGGAATGAGTTTTTATGCAAGAACTGTCTATTTCAACTAACTTTGTCCATCCAAAACGAACTTTGTACTTTGCTATGAAGTTCCACCAGGAATGAGTTTTCATGCAAAAACTGTCTATTTCAACTAAATTGATCCATCCAAAACGAACTTTGTACTTTGCTATGAAGTTCCACCAGGAATGAGTTTTCATGCAAAAACTGTCTATTTCAACTAAATTGATCCATCCAAAACGAACTTTGTACTTTGCTATGAAGTTCCACCAGGAATGAGTTTTCATGCAAAAACTGTTTATTTCAACTAACTTTGTCCATCCAAAACGAACTTTGTACTTTGCTATGAAGTTCCACCAGGAATGAGTTTTTATGCAAGAACTGTCTATTTCAACTAACTTTGTCCATCCAAAACGAACTTTGTACTTTGCTATGAAGTTCCACCAGGAATGAGTTTTCATGCAAAAACTGTCTATTTCAACTAAATTGATCCATCCAAAACGAACTTTGTACTTTGCTATGAAGTTCCACCAGGAATGAGTTTTCATGCAAAAACTGTCTATTTCAACTAAATTGATCCATCCAAAACGAACTTTGTACTTTGCTATGAAGTTCCACTAGGAATGAGTTTTCATGCAAAAACTGTCTATTTCAACTAAATTGATCCATCCAAAACGAACTTTGTACTTTGCTATGAAGTTCCACCAGGAATGAGTTTACATGCAAAACCTGTCTATTTCAACTAAATTGATCCATCCAAAACGAACTTTGTACTTTGCTATGAAGTTCTACCAGGAATGAGTTTTCATGCAAAAACTGTCTATTTCAACTAAATTGATCCATCCAAAACGAACTTTGTACTTTGCTATGAAGTTCCACCAGGAATGAGTTTTCATGCAAAAACTGTCTATTTCAACTAAATTGATCCATCCAAAACGAACTTTGTACTTTGCTATGAAGTTCCACCAGGAATGAGTTTTCATGCAAAAACTGTCTATTTCAACTAAATTGATCCATCCAAAACGAACTTTGTACTTTGCTATGAAGTTCTACCAGGAATGAGTTTTCATGCAAAAACTGTCTATTTCAACTAAATTGATCCATCCAAAACGAACTTTGTACTTTGCTATGAAGTTCCACCAGGAATGAGTTTTCATGCAAAAACTGTCTATTTCAACTAACTTTGTCCATCCAAAACGAACTTTGTACTTTGCTATGAAGTTCCACCAGGAATGAGTTTTTATGCAAAAACTGTCTATTTCAACTAACTTTGTCCATCCAAAACGAACTTTGTACTTTGCTATGAAGTTCCACCCGGAATGAGTTTTCATGCAAAAACTGTCTATTTCAACTAAATTGATCCATCCAAAACGAACTTTGTACTTTGCTATGAAGTTCCACCAGGAATGAGTTTTCATGCAAAAACTGTCTATTTCAACTAAATTGATCCATCCAAAACGAACTTTGTACTTTGCTATGAAGTTCCACCAGGAAAGAGTTTTCATGCAAAAACTGTCTATTTCAACTAAATTGATCCATCCAAAACGAACTTTGTACTTTGCTATGAAGTTCCACCAGGAAAGAGTTTTCATGCAAAAACTGTCTATTTCAACTAACTTTGTCCATCCAAAACGAACTTTGTACTTTGCTATGAAGTTCCACCAGGAATGAGTTTTCATGCAAAAACTGTCTATTTCAACTAACTTTGTCCATCCAAAACGAACTTTGTACTTTGCTATGAAGTTCCACCAGGAATGAGTTTTTATGCAAAAACTGTCTATTTCAACTAACTTTGTCCATCCAAAACGAACTTTGTACTTTGCTATGAAGTTCCACCAGGAATGAGTTTTCATGCAAAAACTGTCTATTTCAACTAAATTGATCCATCCAAAACGAACTTTGTACTTTGCTATGAAGTTCCACCAGGAATGAGTTTTCATGCAAAAACTGTCTATTTCAACTAAATTGATCCATCCAAAACGAACTTTGTACTTTGCTATGAAGTTCCACCAGGAATGAGTTTTCATGCAAAAACTGTCTATTTCAACTAAATTGATCCATCCAAAACGAACTTTGTACTTTGCTATGAAGTTCCACCAGGAATGAGTTTTCATGCAAAAACTGTCTATTTCAACTAACTTTGTCCATCCAAAACGAACTTTGTACTTTGCTATGAAGTTCCACCAGGAATGAGTTTTCATGCAAAAACTGTCTATTTCAACTAACTTTGTCCATCCAAAACGAACTTTGTACTTTGCTATGAAGTTCCACCAGGAATGAGTTTTTATGCAAAAACTGTCTATTTCAACTAACTTTGTCCATCCAAAACGAACTTTGTACTTTGCTATGAAGTTCCACCAGGAATGAGTTTTTATGCAAAAACTGTCTATTTCAACTAATTTTGTCCATCCAAAACGAACTTTGTACTTTGCTATGAAGTTCCACCAGGAATGAGTTTTCATGCAAAAACTGTCTATTTCAACTAACTTTGTCCATCCAAAACGAACTTTGTACTTTGCTATGAAGTTCCACCAGGAATGAGTTTTCATGCAAAAACTGTCTATTTCAACTAACTTTGTCCATCTAAAACGAACTTTGTACTTTGCTATGAAGTTCTACCAGGAATGAGTTTTCATGCAAGAACTGTCTATTTCAACTAAATTGATCCATCCAAAACGAACATTGTACTTTGCTATGAAGTTCCACCAGGAATGAGTTTTCATGCAAAAACTGTCTATTTCAACTAACTTTGTCCATCCAAAACGAACTTTGTACTTTGCTATGAAGTTCCACCAGGAATGAGTTTTCATGCAAAAACTGTCTATTTCAACTAACTTTGTCCATCCAAAACGAACTTTGTACTTTGCTATGAAGTTCCACCAGGAATGAGTTTTTATGCAAGAACTGTCTATTTCAACTAACTTTGTCCATCCAAAACGAACTTTGTACTTTGCTATGAAGTTCCACCAGGAATGAGTTTTCATGCAAAAACTGTCTATTTCAACTAAATTGATCCATCCAAAACGAACTTTGTACTTTGCTATGAAGTTCCACCAGGAATGAGTTTTCATGCAAAAACTGTCTATTTCAACTAAATTGATCCATCCAAAACGAACTATGTACTTTGCTATGAAGTTCCACCAGGAAAGAGTTTTCATGCAAAAACTGTCTATTTCAACTAACTTTGTCCATCCAAAACGAACTTTGTACTTTGCTATGAAGTTCCACCAGGAATGAGTTTTCATGCAAGAACTGTCTATTTCAACTAACTTTGTCCATCCAAAACGAACTTTGTACTTTGCTATGAAGTTCCACCAGGAATGAGTTTTAATGCAAAAACTGTCTATTTCAACTAAATTGATCCATCCAAAACGAACTTTGTACTTTGCTATGAAGTTCCACCAGGAATGAGTTTTCATGCAAAAACTGTCTATTTCAACTAAATTGATCCATCCAAAACGAACTTTGTACTTTGCTATGAAGTTCCACCAGGAATGAGTTTTCATGCAAAAACTGTCTATTTCAACTAAATTGATCCATCCAAAACGAACTTTGTACTTTGCTATGAAGTTCCACCAGGAAAGAGTTTTCATGCAAAAACTGTCTATTTCAACTAACTTTGTCCATCCAAAACGAACTTTGTACTTTGCTATGAAGTTCCACTAGGAATGAGTTTTCATGCAAAAACTGTCTATTTCAACTAAATTGATCCATCCAAAACGAACTTTGTACTTTGCTATGAAGTTCCACCAGGAATGAGTTTTCATGCAAAAACTGTCTATTTCAACTAAATTGATCCATCCAAAACGAACTTTGTACTTTGCTATGAAGTTCCACCAGGAATGAGTTTTCATGCAAAAACTGTCTATTTCAACTAAATTGATCCATCCAAAACGAACTTTGTACTTTGCTATGAAGTTCCACCAGGAAAGAGTTTTCATGCAAGAACTGTCTATTTCAACTAACTTTGTCCATCCAAAACGAACTTTGTACTTTGCTATGAAGTTCCACCAGGAATGAGTTTTCATGCAAAAACTGTCTATTTCAACTAAATTGATCCATCCAAAACGAACTTTGTACTTTGCTATGAAGTTCCACCAGGAATGAGTTTTCATGCAAAAACTGTCTATTTCAACTAAATTGATCCATCCAAAACGAACTTTGTACTTTGCTATGAAGTTCCACCAGGAATGAGTTTTCATGCAAAAACTGTCTATTTCAACTAAATTGATCCATCCAAAACGAACTTTGTACTTTGCTATGAAGTTCCACCAGGAATGAGTTTTCATGCAAAAACTGTCTATTTCAACTAAATTGATCCATCCAAAACGAACTTTGTACTTTGCTATGAAGTTCCACCAGGAATGAGTTTTCATGCAAAAACTGTCTATTTCAACTAAATTGATCCATCCAAAACGAACTTTGTACTTTGCTATGAAGTTCCACCAGGAATGAGTTTTCATGCAAAAACTGTCTATTTCAACTAAATTGATCCATCCAAAACGAACTTTGTACTTTGCTATGAAGTTCTACCAGGAATGAGTTTTCATGCAAAAACTGTCTATTTCAACTAAATTGATCCATCCAAAACGAACTTTGTACTTTGCTATGAAGTTCCACCAGGAATGAGTTTTCATGCAAAAACTGTCTATTTCAACTAAATTGATCCATCCAAAACGAACTTTGTACTTTGCTATGAAGTTCCACCAGGAATGAGTTTTCATGCAAAAACTGTCTATTTCAACTAAATTGATCCATCCAAAACGAACATTGTACTTTGCTATGAAGTTCCACCAGGAATGAGTTTTCATGCAAAAACTGTCTATTTCAACTAAATTGATCCATCCAAAACGAACTTTGTACTTTGCTATGAAGTTCCACCAGGAATGAGTTTTTATGCAAAAACTGTCTATTTCAACTAACTTTGTCCATCCAAAACGAACTTTGTACTTTGCTATGAAGTTCCACCAGGAATGAGTTTTCATGCAAAAACTGTCTATTTCAACTAACTTTGTCCATCCAAAACGAACTTTGTACTTTGCTATGAAGTTCCACCAGGAATGAGTTTTCATGCAAAAACTGTCTATTTCAACTAAATTGATCCATCCAAAACGAACTTTGTACTTTGCTATGAAGTTCCACCAGGAATGAGTTTTTATGCAAAAACTGTCTATTTCAACTAACTTTGTCCATCCAAAACGAACTTTGTACTTTGCTATGAAGTTCCACCAGGAATGAGTTTTCATGCAAAAACTGTCTATTTTAACTAAATTGATCCATCCAAAACGAACTTTGTACTTTGCTATGAAGTTCCACCAGGAATGAGTTTTTATGCAAAAACTGTCTATTTCAACTAACTTTGTCCATCCAAAACGAACTTTGTACTTTGCTATGAAGTTCCACCAGGAATGAGTTTTCATGCAAAAACTGTCTATTTCAACTAACTTTGTCCATCCAAAACGAACTTTGTACTTTGCTATGAAGTTCCACCAGGAATGAGTTTTCATGCAAAAACTGTCTATTTTAACTAAATTGATCCATCCAAAACGAACTTTGTACTTTGCTATGAAGTTCCACCAGGAATGAGTTTTTATGCAAAAACTGTCTATTTCAACTAACTTTGTCCATCCAAAACGAACTTTGTACTTTGCTATGAAGTTCCACCAGGAATGAGTTTTCATGCAAAAACTGTCTATTTCAACTAACTTTGTCCATCTAAAACGAACTTTGTACTTTGCTATGAAGTTCTACCAGGAATGAGTTTTCATGCAAGAACTGTCTATTTCAACTAAATTGATCCATCCAAAACGAACTTTGTACTTTGCTATGAAGTTCCACCAGGAATGAGTTTTCATGCAAAAACTGTCTATTTCAACTAAATTGATCCATCCAAAACGAACATTGTACTTTGCTATGAAGTTCCACCAGGAATGAGTTTTCATGCAAAAACTGTCTATTTCAACTAACTTTGTCCATCCAAAACGAACTTTGTACTTTGCTATGAAGTTCCACCAGGAATGAGTTTTCATGCAAAAACTGTCTATTTCAACTAACTTTGTCCATCCAAAACGAACTTTGTACTTTGCTATGAAGTTCCACCAGGAATGAGTTTTTATGCAAGAACTGTCTATTTCAACTAACTTTGTCCATCCAAAACGAACTTTGTACTTTGCTATGAAGTTCCACCAGGAATGAGTTTTCATGCAAAAACTGTCTATTTCAACTAAATTGATCCATCCAAAACGAACTTTGTACTTTGCTATGAAGTTCCACCAGGAATGAGTTTTTATGCAAAAACTGTCTATTTCAACTAACTTTGTCCATCCAAAACGAACTTTGTACTTTGCTATGAAGTTCCACCAGGAATGAGTTTTCATGCAAAAACTGTCTATTTCAACTAACTTTGTCCATCCAAAACGAACTTTGTACTTTGCTATGAAGTTCCACCAGGAATGAGTTTTCATGCAAAAACTGTCTATTTTAACTAAATTGATCCATCCAAAACGAACTTTGTACTTTGCTATGAAGTTCCACCAGGAATGAGTTTTCATGCAAAAACTGTCTATTTCAACTAAATTGATCCATCCAAAACGAACTTTGTTCTTTGCTATGAAGTTCCACCAGGAATGAGTTTTCATGCAAAAACTGTCTATTTCAACTAAATTGATCCATCCAAAACGAACTTTGTTCTTTGCTATGAAGTTCCACCAGGAATGAGTTTTCATGCAAAAACTGTCTATTTCAACTAACTTTGTCCATCCAAAACGAACTTTGTACTTTGCTATGAAGTTCCACCAGGAATGAGTTTTCATGCAAAAACTGTCTATTTCAACTAACTTTGTCCATCCAAAACGAACTTTGTACTTTGCTATGAAGTTCCACCAGGAATGAGTTTTCATGCAAAAACTGTCTATTTCAACTAAATTGATCCATCCAAAACGAACTTTGTACTTTGCTATGAAGTTCCACCAGGAATGAGTTTTCATGCAAAAACTGTCTATTTCAACTAACTTTGTCCATCCAAAACGAACTTTGTACTTTGCTATGAAGTTCCACCAGGAATGAGTTTTCATGCAAGAACTGTCTATTTCAACTTAATTGGTGCATCCGATACGAACTTTGTTCTTTGCTATGAAGTTCCACCAGGAATGAGTTTACTTGCAAAACCTGTCTATTTCAACTAAATTGATCCATCCAAAACGAACTTTGTACTTTGCTATGAAGTTCTACCAGGAATGAGTTTTCATGCAAAAACTGTCTATTTCAACTAAATTGATCCATCCAAAACGAACTTTGTACTTTGCTATGAAGTTCTACCAGGAATGAGTTTTCATGCAAGAACTGTCTATTTCAACTAACTTTGTCCTTCCAAAACGAACTTTGTACTTTGCTATGAAGTTCCACCAGGAATGAGTTTTCATGCAAAAACTGTCTATTTCAACTAACTTTGTCCATCCAAAACGAACTTTGTACTTTGCTATGAAGTTCCACCAGGAATGAGTTTTCATGCAAAAACTGTCTATTTCAACTAATTTTGTCCATCCAAAACGAACTTTGTACTTTGCTATGAAGTTCCACCAGGAATGAGTTTTCATGCAAAAACTGTCTATTTCAACTAACTTTGTCCATCCAAAACGAACTTTGTACTTTGCTATGAAGTTCCACCAGGAATGAGTTTTTATGCAAAAACTGTCTATTTCAACTAACTTTGTCCAACCAAAACGAACTTTGTACTTTGCTATGAAGTTCCACCAGGAATGAGTTTTCATGCAAAAACTGTCTATTTCAACTAAATTGATCCATCCAAAACGAACTTTGTACTTTGCTATGAAGTTCGACCAGGAATGAGTTTTCATGCAAAAACTGTCTATTTCAACTAAATTGATCCATCCAAAACGAACTTTGTACTTTGCTATGAAGTTCCACCAGGAATGAGTTTTCATGCAAAAACTGTCTATTTCAACTAACTTTGTCCATCCAAAACGAACTTTGTACTTTGCTATGAAGTTCCACCAGGAATGAGTTTTCATGCAAGAACTGTCTATTTCAACTAACTTTGTCCATCCAAAACGAACTTTGTACTTTGCTATGAAGTTCCACCAGGAATGAGTTTTCATGCAAAAACTGTCTATTTCAACTAAATTGATCCATCCAAAACGAACTTTGTACTTTGCTATGAAGTTTCACCAGGAATGAGTTTTCATGCAAAAACTGTCTATTTCAACTAAATTGATCCATCCAAAACGAACTTTGTACTTTGCTATGAAGTTCCACCAGGAATGAGTTTTCATGCAAAAACTGTCTATTTCAACTAAATTGATCCATCCAAAACGAACTTTGTACTTTGCTATGAAGTTCCACCAGGAAAGAGTTTTCATGCAAAAACTGTCTATTTCAACTAACTTTGTCCATCCAAAACGAACTTTGTACTTTGCTATGAAGTTCCACCAGGAATGAGTTTTCATGCAAGAACTGTCTATTTCAACTAACTTTGTCCATCCAAAACGAACTTTGTACTTTGCTATGAAGTTCCACCAGGAATGAGTTTTCATGCAAAAACTGTCTATTTCAACTAAATTGATCCATCCAAAACGAACTTTGTACTTTGCTATGAAGTTCCACCAAGAATGAGTTTTCATGCAAAAACTGTCTATTTCAACTAAATTGATCCATCCAAAACGAACTTTGTACTTTGCTATGAAGTTCCACCAGGAATGAGTTTTCATGCAAAAACTGTCTATTTCAACTAACTTTGTCCATCCAAAACGAACTTTGTACTTTGCTATGAAGTTCCACCAGGAATGAGTTTACATGCAAAACCTGTCTATTTCAACTAAATTGATCCATCCAAAACGAACTTTGTACTTTGCTATGAAGTTCTACCAGGAATGAGTTTTCATGCAAAAACTGTCTATTTCAACTAAATTGATCCATCCAAAACGAACTTTGTACTTTGCTATGAAGTTCCACCAGGAATGAGTTTTCATGCAAAAACTGTCTATTTCAACTAAATTGATCCATCCAAAACGAACTTTGTACTTTGCTATGAAGTTCCACCAGGAATGAGTTTTCATGCAAAAACTGTCTATTTCAACTAAATTGATCCATCCAAAACGAACTTTGTACTTTGCTATGAAGTTCTACCAGGAATGAGTTTTCATGCAAAAACTGTCTATTTCAACTAAATTGATCCATCCAAAACGAACTTTGTACTTTGCTATGAAGTTCCACCAGGAATGAGTTTTCATGCAAAAACTGTCTATTTCAACTAACTTTGTCCATCCAAAACGAACTTTGTACTTTGCTATGAAGTTCCACCAGGAATGAGTTTTCATGCAAAAACTGTCTATTTCAACTAACTTTGTCCATCCAAAACGAACTTTGTACTTTGCTATGAAGTTCCACCAGGAATGAGTTTGCATGCAAAAACTGTCTATTTCAACTAAATTGATCCATCCAAAACGAACTTTGTACTTTGCTATGAAGTTCCACCAGGAATGAGTTTTCATGCAAAAACTGTCTATTTCAACTAACTTTGTCCATCCAAAACGAACTTTGTACTTTGCTATGAAGTTCCACCAGGAATGAGTTTTCATGCAAAAACTGTCTATTTCAACTAACTTTGTCCATCCAAAACGAACTTTGTACTTTGCTATGAAGTTCCACCAGGAATGAGTTTTCATGCAAAAACTGTCTATTTCAACTAACTTTGTCCATCCAAAACGAACTTTGTACTTTGCTATGAAGTTCCACCAGGAATGAGTTTTCATGCAAAAACTGTCTATTTCAACTAAATTGATCCATCCAAAACGAACTTTGTACTTTGCTATGAAGTTCCACCAGGAATGAGTTTTCATGCAAAAACTGTCTATTTCAACTTAATTCGTCCATCCGATACGAACTTTGTACTTTGCTATGAAGTTCCACCAGGAATGAGTTTTCATGCAAAAACTGTCTATTTCAACTAACTTTGTCTATCCAAAACGAACTTTGTACTTTGCTATGAAGTTCCACCAGGAATGAGTTTACATGCAAAAACTGTCTATTTCAACTAAATTGATCCATCCGATACGAACTTTGTACTTTGCTATGAAGTTCCACCAGGAATGAGTTTTCATGCAAAAACTGTCTATTTCAACTTAATTCGTCCATCCAAAACGAACTTTGTACTTTGCTATGAAGTTCCACCAGGAATGAGTTTTCATGCAAAAACTGTCTATTTCAACTAAATTGATCCATCCAAAACGAACTTTGTACTTTGCTATGAAGTTCCACCAGGAATGAGTTTTCATGCAAAAACTGTCTATTTCAACTAACTTTGTAAATCCAAAACGAACTTTGTACTTTGCTATGAAGTTCCACCAGGAATGAGTTTTCATGCAAAAACTGTCTATTTCAACTAAATTGATCCATCCAAAACGAACTTTGTACTTTGCTATGAAGTTCCACCAGGAATGAGTTTTCATGCAAAAACTGTCTATTTCAACTAACTTTGTCCATCCAAAACGAACTTTGTACTTTGCTATGAAGTTCCACCAGGAATGAGTTTTCATGCAAAAACTGTCTATTTCAACTAAATTGATCCATCCAAAACGAACTTTGTACTTTGCTATGAAGTTCCACCAGAAATGAGTTTTCATGCAAAAACTGTCTATTTCAACTAACTTTGTCCATCCAAAACGAACTTTGTACTTTGCTATGAAGTTCCACCAGGAATGAGTTTTCATGCAAAAACTGTCTATTTCAACTAACTTTGTAAATCCAAAACGAACTTTGTACTTTGCTATGAAGTTCCACCTGGAATGAGTTTTCATGCAAAAACTGTCTATTTCAACTAACTTTGTCCATCCAAAACGAACTTTGTACTTTGCTATGAAGTTCCACCAGGAATGAGTTTTTATGCAAAAACTGTCTATTTCAACTAAATTGATCCATCCAAAACGAACTTTGTACTTTGCTATGAAGTTCCACCAGGAATGAGTTTTTATGCAAAAACTGTCTATTTCAACTAAATTGATCCATCCAAAACGAACTTTGTACTTTGCTATGAAGTTCCACCAGGAATGAGTTTTTATGCAAAAACTGTCTATTTCAACTAACTTTGTCCATCCAAAACGAACTTTGTACTTTGCTATGAAGTTCCACCAGGAATGAGTTTGCATGCAAAAACTGTCTATTTCAACTAAATTGATCCATCCTAAACGAACTTTGTACTTTGCTATGAAGTTCCACCAGGAATGAGTTTTCATGCAAAAACTGTCTATTTCAACTAACTTTGTCCATCCAAAACGAACTTTGTACTTTGCTATGAAGTTCCACCAGGAATGAGTTTTTATGCAAAAACTGTCTATTTCAACTAAATTGATCCATCCAAAACGAACTTTGTACTTTGCTATGAAGTTCCACCAGGAATGAGTTTTCATGCAAAAACTGTCTATTTCAACTAAATTGATCCATCCAAAACGAACTTTGTACTTTGCTATGAAGTTCCACCAGGAATGAGTTTTCATGCAAAAACTGTCTATTTCAACTAACTTTGTCCATCCAAAACGAACTTTGTACTTTGCTATGAAGTTCCACCAGGAATGAGTTTTCATGCAAAAACTGTCTATTTCAACTAAATTGATCCATCCAAAACGAACTTTGTACTTTGCTATGAAGTTCCACCAGGAATGAGTTTTCATGCAAAAATTATCTATTTCAACTAACTTTGTCCATCCAAAACGAACTTTGTACTTTGCTATGAAGTTCCACCAGGAATGAGTTTTCATGCAAAAACTGTCTATTTCAACTAACTTTGTCCATCCAAAACGAACTTTGTACTTTGCTATGAAGTTCCACCAGGAATGAGTTTTCATGCAAAAACTGTCTATTTCAACTAACTTTGTCCATCCAAAACGAACTTTGTACTTTGCTATGAAGTTCCACCAGGAATGAGTTTTCATGCAAAAACTGTCTATTTCAACTAAATTGATCCATCCAAAACGAACTTTGTACTTTGCTATGAAGTTCCACCTGGAATGAGTTTTTATGCAAAAACTGTCTATTTCAACTAAATTGATCCATCCAAAACGAACTTTGTACTTTGCTATGAAGTTCCACCAGGAATGAGTTTTCATGCAAAAACTGTCTATTTCAACTAACTTTGTCCATCCAAAACGAACTTTGTACTTTGCTATGAAGTTCCACCAGGAATGAGTTTTCATGCAAAAACTGTCTATTTCAACTAACTTTGTCCATCCAAAACGAACTTTGTACTTTGCTATGAAGTTCCACCAGGAATGAGTTTTCATGCAAAAACTGTCTATTTCAACTTAATTCGTCCATCCAAAACGAACTTTGTACTTTGCTATGAAGTTCCACCAGGAATGAGTTTTCATGCAAAAACTGTCTATTTCAACTAACTTTGTCCATCCAAAACGAACTTTGTACTTTGCTATGAAGTTCCACCAGGAATGAGTTTTCATGCAAAAACTGTCTATTTCAACTAACTTTGTCCATCCAAAACGAACTTTGTACTTTGCTATGAAGTTCCACCAGGAATGAGTTTTCATGCAAAAACTGTCTATTTGAACTAAATTGATCCATCCAAAACGAACTTTGTACTTTGCTATGAAGTTCCACCAGGAATGAGTTTTCATGCAAAAACTGTCTATTTCAACTAACTTTGTCCATCCAAAACGAACTTTGTACTTTGCTATGAAGTTCCACCAGGAATGAGTTTTCATGCAAAAACTGTCTATTTCAACTAACTTTGTCCATCCAAAACGAACTTTGTACTTTGCTATGAAGTTCCACCTGGAATGAGTTTTCATGCAAAAACTGTCTATTTCAACTAACTTTGTCCATCCAAAACGAACTTTGTACTTTGCTATGAAGTTCCACCAGGAATGAGTTTTTATGCAAAAACTGTCTATTTCAACTAAATTGATCCATCCAAAACGAACTTTGTACTTTGCTATGAAGTTCCACCAGGAATGAGTTTTTATGCAAAAACTGTCTATTTCAACTAAATTGATCCATCCAAAACGAACTTTGTACTTTGCTATGAAGTTCCACCAGGAATGAGTTTTCATGCAAAAACTGTCTATTTCAACTAACTTTGTCCATCCAAAACGAACTTTGTACTTTGCTATGAAGTTCCACCAGGAATGAGTTTGCATGCAAAAACTGTCTATTTCAACTAAATTGATCCATCCAAAACGAACTTTGTACTTTGCTATGAAGTTCCACCAGGAATGAGTTTTCATGCAAAAACTGTCTATTTCAACTAACTTTGTGCATCCAAAACGAACTTTGTACTTTGCTATGAAGTTCCACCTGGAATGAGTTTTCATGCAAAAACTGTCTATTTCAACTAACTTTGTCCATCCAAAACGAACTTTGTACTTTGCTATGAAGTTCCACCAGGAATGAGTTTTTATGCAAAAACTGTCTATTTCAACTAAATTGATCCATCCAAAACGAACTTTGTACTTTGCTATGAAGTTCCACCAGGAATGAGTTTTCATGCAAAAACTGTCTATTTCAACTAAATTGATCCATCCAAAACGAACTTTGTACTTTGCTATGAAGTTCCACCAGGAATGAGTTTTCATGCAAAAACTGTCTATTTCAACTAACTTTGTCCATCCAAAACGAACTTTGTACTTTGCTATGAAGTTCCACCAGGAATGAGTTTTCATGCAAAAACTGTCTATTTCAACTTAATTCGTCCATCCAAAACGAACTTTGTACTTTGCTATGAAGTTCCACCAGGAATGAGTTTTTATGCAAAAACTGTCTATTTCAACTAAATTGATCCATCCAAAACGAACTTTGTACTTTGCTATGAAGTTCCACCAGGAATGAGTTTTCATGCAAAAATTATCTATTTCAACTAACTTTGTCCATCCAAAACGAACTTTGTACTTTGCTATGAAGTTCCACCAGGAATGAGTTTTCATGCAAAAACTGTCTATTTCAACTAACTTTGTAAATCCAAAACGAACTTTGTACTTTGCTATGAAGTTCCACCAGGAATGAGTTTTTATGCAAAAACTGTCTATTTCAACTAAATTGATCCATCCAAAACGAACTTTGTACTTTGCTATGAAGTTCCACCAGGAATGAGTTTTCATGCAAAAACTGTCTATTTCAACTAAATTGATCCATCCAAAACGAACTTTGTACTTTGCTATGAAGTTCCACCAGGAATGAGTTTTCATGCAAAAACTGTCTATTTCAACTAACTTTGTCCATCCAAAACGAACTTTGTACTTTGCTATGAAGTTCCACCAGGAATGAGTTTTCATGCAAAAACTGTCTATTTCAACTTAATTCGTCCATCCAAAACGAACTTTGTACTTTGCTATGAAGTTCCACCAGGAATGAGTTTTCATGCAAAAACTGTCTATTTCAACTAAATTGATCCATCCTAAACGAACTTTGTACTTTGCTATGAAGTTCCACCAGGAATGAGTTTTCATGCAAAAATTATCTATTTCAACTAACTTTGTCCATCCAAAACGAACTTTGTACTTTGCTATGAAGTTCCACCAGGAATGAGTTTTCATGCAAAAACTGTCTATTTCAACTAACTTTGTAAATCCAAAACGAACTTTGTACTTTGCTATGAAGTTCCACCTGGAATGAGTTTTCATGCAAAAACTGTCTATTTCAACTAACTTTGTCCATCCAAAACGAACTTTGTACTTTGCTATGAAGTTCCACCAGGAATGAGTTTTTATGCAAAAACTGTCTATTTCAACTAAATTGATCCATCCAAAACGAACTTTGTACTTTGCTATGAAGTTCCACCAGGAATGAGTTTTTATGCAAAAACTGTCTATTTCAACTAAATTGATCCATCCAAAACGAACTTTGTACTTTGCTATGAAGTTCCACCAGGAATGAGTTTTCATGCAAAAACTGTCTATTTCAACTAACTTTGTCCATCCAAAACGAACTTTGTACTTTGCTATGAAGTTCCACCAGGAATGAGTTTGCATGCAAAAACTGTCTTTTTCAACTAAATTGATCCATCCAAAACGAACTTTTTACTTTGCTATGAAGTTCCACCAGGAATGAGTTTTCATGCAAAAACTGTCTATTTCAACTAACTTTGTGCATCCAAAACGAACTTTGTACTTTGCTATGAAGTTCCACCAGGAATGAGTTTTCATGCAAAAACTGTCTATTTCAACTAACTTTGTCCATCCAAAACGAACTTTGTACTTTGCTATGAAGTTCCACCAGGAATGAGTTTTTATGCAAAAACTGTCTATTTCAACTAAATTGATCCATCCAAAACGAACTTTGTACTTTGCTATGAAGTTCCACCAGGAATGAGTTTTCATGCAAAAACTGTCTATTTCAACTAAATTGATCCATCCAAAACGAACTTTGTACTTTGCTATGAAGTTCCACCAGGAATGAGTTTTCATGCAAAAACTGTCTATTTCAACTAACTTTGTCCATCCAAAACGAACTTTGTACTTTGCTATGAAGTTCCACCAGGAATGAGTTTTCATGCAAAAACTGTCTATTTCAACTAAATTGATCCATCCAAAACGAACTTTGTACTTTGCTATGAAGTTCCACCAGGAATGAGTTTTCATGCAAAAATTATCTATTTCAACTAACTTTGTCCATCCAAAACGAACTTTGTACTTTGCTATGAAGTTCCACCAGGAATGAGTTTTCATGCAAAAACTGTCTATTTCAACTAACTTTGTAAATCCAAAACGAACTTTGTACTTTGCTATGAAGTTCCACCTGGAATGAGTTTTTATGCAAAAACTGTCTATTTCAACTAAATTGATCCATCCAAAACGAACTTTGTACTTTGCTATGAAGTTCCACCAGGAATGAGTTTTCATGCAAAAACTGTCTATTTCAACTAACTTTGTCCATCCAAAACGAACTTTGTACTTTGCTATGAAGTTCCACCAGGAATGAGTTTTCATGCAAAAACTGTCTATTTCAACTAACTTTGTCCATCCAAAACGAACTTTGTACTTTGCTATGAAGTTCCACCAGGAATGAGTTTTCATGCAAAAACTGTCTATTTCAACTAACTTTGTCCATCCAAAACGAACTTTGTACTTTGCTATGAAGTTCCACCAGGAATGAGTTTTTATGCAAAAACTGTCTATTTCAACTAAATTGATCCATCCAAAACGAACTTTGTACTTTGCTATGAAGTTCCACCAGGAATGAGTTTTCATGCAAAAACTGTCTATTTCAACTAACTTTGTCCATCCAAAACGAACTTTGTACTTTGCTATGAAGTTCCACCAGGAATGAGTTTTCATGCAAAAACTGTCTATTTCAACTAAATTGATCCATCCAAAACGAACTTTGTACTTTGCTATGAAGTTCCACCAGGAATGAGTTTTCATGCAAAAACTGTCTATTTCAACTAAATTGATCCATCCAAAACGAACTTTGTACTTTGCTATGAAGTTCCACCAGGAATGAGTTTTCATGCAAAAACTGTCTATTTCAACTAACTTTGTCCATCCAAAACGAACTTTGTACTTTGCTATGAAGTTCCACCAGGAATGAGTTTTCATGCAAAAACTGTCTATTTCAACTAAATTGATCCATCCAAAACGAACTTTGTACTTTGCTATGAAGTTCCACCAGGAATGAGTTTTCATGCAAAAATTATCTATTTCAACTAACTTTGTCCATCCAAAACGAACTTTGTACTTTGCTATGAAGTTCCACCAGGAATGAGTTTTCATGCAAAAACTGTCTATTTCAACTAACTTTGTAAATCCAAAACGAACTTTGTACTTTGCTATGAAGTTCCACCTGGAATGAGTTTTCATGCAAAAACTGTCTATTTCAACTAACTTTGTCCATCCAAAACGAACTTTGTACTTTGCTATGAAGTTCCACCAGGAATGAGTTTTTATGCAAAAACTGTCTATTTCAACTAAATTGATCCATCCAAAACGAACTTTGTACTTTGCTATGAAGTTCCACCAGGAATGAGTTTTCATGCAAAAACTGTCTATTTCAACTAACTTTGTCCATCCAAAACGAACTTTGTACTTTGCTATGAAGTTCCACCAGGAATGAGTTTGCATGCAAAAACTGTCTATTTCAACTAAATTGATCCATCCAAAACGAACTTTGTACTTTGCTATGAAGTTCCACCAGGAATGAGTTTTTATGCAAAAACTGTCTATTTCAACTAAATTGATCCATCCAAAACGAACTTTGTACTTTGCTATGAAGTTCCACCTGGAATGAGTTTTCATGCAAAAACTGTCTATTTCAACTAACTTTGTCCATCCAAAACGAACTTTGTACTTTGCTATGAAGTTCCACCAGGAATGAGTTTTCATGCAAAAACTGTCTATTTCAACTAACTTTGTCCATCCAAAACGAACTTTGTACTTTGCTATGAAGTTCCACCAGGAATGAGTTTTCATGCAAAAACTGTCTATTTCAACTAACTTTGTCCATCCAAAACGAACTTTGTACTTTGCTATGAAGTTCCACCAGGAATGAGTTTTCATGCAAAAACTGTCTATTTCAACTAAATTGATCCATCCAAAACGAACTTTGTACTTTGCTATGAAGTTCCACCTGGAATGAGTTTTTATGCAAAAACTGTCTATTTCAACTAAATTGATCCATCCAAAACGAACTTTGTACTTTGCTATGAAGTTCCACCAGGAATGAGTTTTCATGCAAAAACTGTCTATTTCAACTAACTTTGTCCATCCAAAACGAACTTTGTACTTTGCTATGAAGTTCCACCAGGAATGAGTTTTCATGCAAAAACTGTCTATTTCAACTAACTTTGTCCATCCAAAACGAACTTTGTACTTTGCTATGAAGTTCCACCAGGAATGAGTTTTCATGCAAAAACTGTCTATTTCAACTAACTTTGTCCATCCAAAACGAACTTTGTACTTTGCTATGAAGTTCCACCAGGAATGAGTTTTTATGCAAAAACTGTCTATTTCAACTAACTTTGTCCATCCAAAACGAACTTTGTACTTTGCTATGAAGTTCCACCAGGAATGAGTTTTCATGCAAAAACTGTCTATTTCAACTAACTTTGTAAATCCAAAACGAACTTTGTACTTTGCTATGAAGTTCCACCTGGAATGAGTTTTCATGCAAAAACTGTCTATTTCAACTAACTTTGTCCATCCAAAACGAACTTTGTACTTTGCTATGAAGTTCCACCAGGAATGAGTTTTTATGCAAAAACTGTCTATTTCAACTAAAATGATCCATCCAAAACGAACTTTGTACTTTGCTATGAAGTTCCACCAGGAATGAGTTTTTATGCAAAAACTGTCTATTTCAACTTAATTCGTCCATCTGATTCGAACTTTGTACTTTGCTATGAAGTTCCACCAGGAATGAGTTTTCATGCAAAAACTGTCTATTTCAACTAATTTTGTCCATCCAAAACGAACTTTGTACTTTGCTATGAAGTTCCACCAGGAATGAGTTTTTATGCAAAAACTGTCTATTTCAACTAAAATGATCCATCCAAAACGAACTTTGTACTTTGCTATGAAGTTCCACCAGGAATGAGTTTTTATGCAAAAACTGTCTATTTCAACTTAATTCGTCCATCTGATTCGAACTTTGTACTTTGCTATGAAGTTCCACCAGGAATGAGTTTTCATACAAAAACTGTCTATTTCAACTTAATTCGTCCATCCAAAACGAACTTTGTACTTTGCTATGAAGTTCCACCAGGAATGAGTTTTCATGCAAAAACTGTCTATTTCAACTAATTTTGTCCATCCAAAACGAACTTTGTACTTTGCTATGAAGTTCCACCAGGAATGAGTTTTCATGCAAAAACTGTCTATTTCAACTTAATTCGTCCATCCAAAACGAACTTTGTACTTTGCTATGAAGTTCCACCAGGAATGAGTTTTCATGCAAAAACTGTCTATTTCAACTAATTTTGTCCATCCAAAACGAACTTTGTACTTTGCTATGAAGTTCTACCAGGAATGAGTTTTCATACAAAAACTGTCTATTTCAACTTAATTCGTCCATCCAAAACGAACTTTGTACTTTGCTATGAAGTTCCATCAGGAATGAGTTTTCATGCAAAAACTGTCTATTTCAACTAATTTTGTCCATCCAAAACGAACTTTGTACTTTGCTATGAAGTTCTACCAGGAATGAGTTTTCATGCAAAAACTGTCTATTTCAACTTAATTCGTCCATCCAAAACGAACTTTGTACTTTGCTATGAAGTTCCACCAGGAATGAGTTTTCATGCAAAAACTGTCTATTTCAACTAATTTTGTCCATCCAAAACGAACTTTGTACTTTGCTATGAAGTTCTACCAGGAATGAGTTTTCATGCAAAAACTGTCTATTTCAACTAACTTTGTCCATCCAAAACGAACTTTGTACTTTGCTATGAAGTTCCACCAGGAATGAGTTTTCATGCAAAAACTGTCTATTTCAACTAATTTTGTCCATCCAAAACGAACTTTGTACTTTGCTATGAAGTTCCACCAGGAATGAGTTTTCATGCAAAAACTGTCTATTTCAACTTAATTCGTCCATCCAAAACGAACTTTGTACTTTGCTATGAAGTTCCACCAGGAATGAGTTTTCATGCAAAAACTGTCTATTTCAACTAATTTTGTCCATCCAAAACGAACTTTGTACTTTGCTATGAAGTTCCACCAGGAATGAGTTTTCATACAAAAACTGTCTATTTCAACTTAATTCGTCCATCCAAAACGAACTTTGTACTTTGCTATGAAGTTCCATCAGGAATGAGTTTTCATGCAAAAACTGTCTATTTCAACTAATTTTGTCCATCCAAAACGAACTTTGTACTTTGCTATGAAGTTCTACCAGGAATGAGTTTTCATGCAAAAACTGTCTATTTCAACTTAATTCGTCCATCCAAAACGAACTTTGTACTTTGCTATGAAGTTCCACCAGGAATGAGTTTTCATGCAAAAACTGTCTATTTCAACTAATTTTGTCCATCCAAAACGAACTTTGTACTTTGCTATGAAGTTCTACCAGGAATGAGTTTTCATGCAAAAACTGTCTATTTCAACTTAATTCGTCCATCCAAAACGAACTTTGTACTTTGCTATGAAGTTCCACCAGGAATGAGTTTTCATGCAAAAACTGTCTATTTCAACTAATTTTGTCCATCCAAAACGAACTTTGTACTTTGCTATGAAGTTCCACCAGGAATGAGTTTTCATGCAAAAACTGTCTATTTCAACTTAATTCGTCCATCCAAAACGAACTTTGTACTTTGCTATGAAGTTCCACCAGGAATGAGTTTTCATGCAAAAACTGTCTATTTCAACTAATTTTGTCCATCCAAAACGAACTTTGTACTTTGCTATGAAGTTCCACCAGGAATGAGTTTTCATACAAAAACTGTCTATTTCAACTTAATTCGTCCATCCAAAACGAACTTTGTACTTTGCTATGAAGTTCCATCAGGAATGAGTTTTCATGCAAAAACTGTCTATTTCAACTAATTTTGTCCATCCAAAACGAACTTTGTACTTTGCTATGAAGTTCTACCAGGAATGAGTTTTCATGCAAAAACTGTCTATTTCAACTTAATTCGTCCATCCAAAACGAACTTTGTACTTTGCTATGAAGTTCCACCAGGAATGAGTTTTCATGCAAAAACTGTCTATTTCAACTAATTTGGTCCATCCAAAACGAATTTTGTACTTTGCTATGAAGTTCCACCAGGAATGAGTTTTTATGCAAAAACTGTCTATTTCAACTTAATTCGTCCATCTGATTCGAACTTTGTACTTTGCTATGAAGTTCCACCAGGAATGAGTTTTTATGCAAAAACTGTCTATTTCAACTTAATTCGTCCATCTGATTCGAACTTTGTACTTTGCTATGAAGTTCCACCAGGAATGAGTTTTCATGCAAAAACTGTCTATTTCAACTAATTTTGTCCATCCAAAACGAACTTTGTACTTTGCTATGAAGTTCCACCAGGAATGAGTTTTCATGCAAAAACTGTCTATTTCAACTAACTTTGTCCATCTAAAACGAACTTTGTACTTTGCTATGAAGTTCTACCAGGAATGAGTTTTCATGCAAGAACTGTCTATTTCAACTAAATTGATCCATCCAAAACGAACTTTGTACTTTGCTATGAAGTTCCACCAGGAATGAGTTTTTATGCAAAAACTGTCTATTTCAACTTAATTCGTCCATCTGATTCGAACTTTGTACTTTGCTATGAAGTTCCACCAGGAATGAGTTTTCATACAAAAACTGTCTATTTCAACTTAATTCGTCCATCCAAAACGAACTTTGTACTTTGCTATGAAGTTCCACCAGGAATGAGTTTTCATGCAAAAACTGTCTATTTCAACTAACTTTGTCCATCTAAAACGAACTTTGTACTTTGCTATGAAGTTCTACCAGGAATGAGTTTTCATGCAAGAACTGTCTATTTCAACTAAATTGATCCATCCAAAACGAACTTTGTACTTTGCTATGAAGTTCCACCAGGAATGAGTTTTTATGCAAAAACTGTCTATTTCAACTAATTTTGTCCATCCAAAACGAACTTTGTACTTTGCTATGAAGGTCCACCAGGAATGAGTTTTCATGCAAAAACTGTCTATTTCAACTTAATTCGTCCATCCAAAACGAACTTTGTACTTTGCTATGAAGTTCCACCAGGAATGAGTTTTCATGCAAAAACTGTCTATTTCAACTAATTTTGTCCATCCAAAACGAACTTTGTACTTTGCTATGAAGTTCCACCAGGAATGAGTTTTCATGCAAAAACTGTCTATTTCAACTAACTTTGTCCATCCAAAACGAACTTTGTACTTTGCTATGAAGTTCCACCAGGAATGAGTTTTTATGCAAAAACTGTCTATTTCAACTAAAATGATCCATCCAAAACGAACTTTGTACTTTGCTATGAAGTTCCACCAGGAATGAGTTTTTATGCAAAAACTGTCTATTTCAACTTAATTCGTCCATCTGATTCGAACTTTGTACTTTGCTATGAAGTTCCACCAGGAATGAGTTTTCATGCAAAAACTGTCTATTTCAACTAATTTTGTCCATCCAAAACGAACTTTGTACTTTGCTATGAAGTTCCACCAGGAATGAGTTTTTATGCAAAAACTGTCTATTTCAACTAAAATGATCCATCCAAAACGAACTTTGTACTTTGCTATGAAGTTCCACCAGGAATGAGTTTTTATGCAAAAACTGTCTATTTCAACTTAATTCGTCCATCTGATTCGAACTTTGTACTTTGCTATGAAGTTCCACCAGGAATGAGTTTTCATACAAAAACTGTCTATTTCAACTTAATTCGTCCATCCAAAACGAACTTTGTACTTTGCTATGAAGTTCCACCAGGAATGAGTTTTCATGCAAAAACTGTCTATTTCAACTAATTTTGTCCATCCAAAACGAACTTTGTACTTTGCTATGAAGTTCCACCAGGAATGAGTTTTCATGCAAAAACTGTCTATTTCAACTTAATTCGTCCATCCAAAACGAACTTTGTACTTTGCTATGAAGTTCCACCAGGAATGAGTTTTCATGCAAAAACTGTCTATTTCAACTAATTTTGTCCATCCAAAACGAACTTTGTACTTTGCTATGAAGTTCTACCAGGAATGAGTTTTCATACAAAAACTGTCTATTTCAACTTAATTCGTCCATCCAAAACGAACTTTGTACTTTGCTATGAAGTTCCATCAGGAATGAGTTTTCATGCAAAAACTGTCTATTTCAACTAATTTTGTCCATCCAAAACGAACTTTGTACTTTGCTATGAAGTTCTACCAGGAATGAGTTTTCATGCAAAAACTGTCTATTTCAACTTAATTCGTCCATCCAAAACGAACTTTGTACTTTGCTATGAAGTTCCACCAGGAATGAGTTTTCATGCAAAAACTGTCTATTTCAACTAATTTTGTCCATCCAAAACGAACTTTGTACTTTGCTATGAAGTTCTACCAGGAATGAGTTTTCATGCAAAAACTGTCTATTTCAACTAACTTTGTCCATCCAAAACGAACTTTGTACTTTGCTATGAAGTTCCACCAGGAATGAGTTTTCATGCAAAAACTGTCTATTTCAACTAATTTTGTCCATCCAAAACGAACTTTGTACTTTGCTATGAAGTTCCACCAGGAATGAGTTTTCATGCAAAAACTGTCTATTTCAACTTAATTCGTCCATCCAAAACGAACTTTGTACTTTGCTATGAAGTTCCACCAGGAATGAGTTTTCATGCAAAAACTGTCTATTTCAACTAATTTTGTCCATCCAAAACGAACTTTGTACTTTGCTATGAAGTTCCACCAGGAATGAGTTTTCATACAAAAACTGTCTATTTCAACTTAATTCGTCCATCCAAAACGAACTTTGTACTTTGCTATGAAGTTCCATCAGGAATGAGTTTTCATGCAAAAACTGTCTATTTCAACTAATTTTGTCCATCCAAAACGAACTTTGTACTTTGCTATGAAGTTCTACCAGGAATGAGTTTTCATGCAAAAACTGTCTATTTCAACTTAATTCGTCCATCCAAAACGAACTTTGTACTTTGCTATGAAGTTCCACCAGGAATGAGTTTTCATGCAAAAACTGTCTATTTCAACTAATTTTGTCCATCCAAAACGAACTTTGTACTTTGCTATGAAGTTCTACCAGGAATGAGTTTTCATGCAAAAACTGTCTATTTCAACTTAATTCGTCCATCCAAAACGAACTTTGTACTTTGCTATGAAGTTCCACCAGGAATGAGTTTTCATGCAAAAACTGTCTATTTCAACTAATTTTGTCCATCCAAAACGAACTTTGTACTTTGCTATGAAGTTCCACCAGGAATGAGTTTTCATGCAAAAACTGTCTATTTCAACTTAATTCGTCCATCCAAAACGAACTTTGTACTTTGCTATGAAGTTCCACCAGGAATGAGTTTTCATGCAAAAACTGTCTATTTCAACTAATTTTGTCCATCCAAAACGAACTTTGTACTTTGCTATGAAGTTCCACCAGGAATGAGTTTTCATACAAAAACTGTCTATTTCAACTTAATTCGTCCATCCAAAACGAACTTTGTACTTTGCTATGAAGTTCCATCAGGAATGAGTTTTCATGCAAAAACTGTCTATTTCAACTAATTTTGTCCATCCAAAACGAACTTTGTACTTTGCTATGAAGTTCTACCAGGAATGAGTTTTCATGCAAAAACTGTCTATTTCAACTTAATTCGTCCATCCAAAACGAACTTTGTACTTTGCTATGAAGTTCCACCAGGAATGAGTTTTCATGCAAAAACTGTCTATTTCAACTAATTTGGTCCATCCAAAACGAATTTTGTACTTTGCTATGAAGTTCCACCAGGAATGAGTTTTTATGCAAAAACTGTCTATTTCAACTTAATTCGTCCATCTGATTCGAACTTTGTACTTTGCTATGAAGTTCCACCAGGAATGAGTTTTTATGCAAAAACTGTCTATTTCAACTTAATTCGTCCATCTGATTCGAACTTTGTACTTTGCTATGAAGTTCCACCAGGAATGAGTTTTCATGCAAAAACTGTCTATTTCAACTAATTTTGTCCATCCAAAACGAACTTTGTACTTTGCTATGAAGTTCCACCAGGAATGAGTTTTCATACAAAAACTGTCTATTTCAACTTAATTCGTCCATCCAAAACGAACTTTGTACTTTGCTATGAAGTTCCACCAGGAATGAGTTTTCATGCAAAAACTGTCTATTTCAACTAATTTTGTCCATCCAAAACGAACTTTGTACTTTGCTATGAAGTTCCACCAGGAATGAGTTTTCATGCAAAAACTGTCTATTTCAACTTAATTCGTCCATCCAAAACGAACTTTGTACTTTGCTATGAAGTTCCACCAGGAATGAGTTTTCATGCAAAAACTGTCTATTTCAACTAATTTTGTCCATCCAAAACGAACTTTGTACTTTGCTATGAAGTTCTACCAGGAATGAGTTTTCATACAAAAACTGTCTATTTCAACTTAATTCGTCCATCCAAAACGAACTTTGTACTTTGCTATGAAGTTCCATCAGGAATGAGTTTTCATGCAAAAACTGTCTATTTCAACTAATTTTGTCCATCCAAAACGAACTTTGTACTTTGCTATGAAGTTCTACCAGGAATGAGTTTTCATGCAAAAACTGTCTATTTCAACTTAATTCGTCCATCCAAAACGAACTTTGTACTTTGCTATGAAGTTCCACCAGGAATGAGTTTTCATGCAAAAACTGTCTATTTCAACTAATTTTGTCCATCCAAAACGAACTTTGTACTTTGCTATGAAGTTCTACCAGGAATGAGTTTTCATGCAAAAACTGTCTATTTCAACTAACTTTGTCCATCCAAAACGAACTTTGTACTTTGCTATGAAGTTCCACCAGGAATGAGTTTTCATGCAAAAACTGTCTATTTCAACTAATTTTGTCCATCCAAAACGAACTTTGTACTTTGCTATGAAGTTCCACCAGGAATGAGTTTTCATGCAAAAACTGTCTATTTCAACTTAATTCGTCCATCCAAAACGAACTTTGTACTTTGCTATGAAGTTCCACCAGGAATGAGTTTTCATGCAAAAACTGTCTATTTCAACTAATTTTGTCCATCCAAAACGAACTTTGTACTTTGCTATGAAGTTCCACCAGGAATGAGTTTTCATACAAAAACTGTCTATTTCAACTTAATTCGTCCATCCAAAACGAACTTTGTACTTTGCTATGAAGTTCCATCAGGAATGAGTTTTCATGCAAAAACTGTCTATTTCAACTAATTTTGTCCATCCAAAACGAACTTTGTACTTTGCTATGAAGTTCTACCAGGAATGAGTTTTCATGCAAAAACTGTCTATTTCAACTTAATTCGTCCATCCAAAACGAACTTTGTACTTTGCTATGAAGTTCCACCAGGAATGAGTTTTCATGCAAAAACTGTCTATTTCAACTAATTTTGTCCATCCAAAACGAACTTTGTACTTTGCTATGAAGTTCTACCAGGAATGAGTTTTCATGCAAAAACTGTCTATTTCAACTTAATTCGTCCATCCAAAACGAACTTTGTACTTTGCTATGAAGTTCCACCAGGAATGAGTTTTCATGCAAAAACTGTCTATTTCAACTAATTTTGTCCATCCAAAACGAACTTTGTACTTTGCTATGAAGTTCCACCAGGAATGAGTTTTCATGCAAAAACTGTCTATTTCAACTTAATTCGTCCATCCAAAACGAACTTTGTACTTTGCTATGAAGTTCCACCAGGAATGAGTTTTCATGCAAAAACTGTCTATTTCAACTAATTTTGTCCATCCAAAACGAACTTTGTACTTTGCTATGAAGTTC
>NW_026453778.1:0-66956 GCF_943734755.1 Anopheles moucheti | reverse complement strand
TTTCATGCAAAAACTGTCTATTTCAACTAACTTTGTCCATCCAAAACGAACTTTGTACTTTGCTATGAAGTTCTACCAGGAATGAGTTTTTATGCAAAAACTGTCTATTTCAACTAAATTCGTCCATCCAAAACGAACTTTGTACTTTGCTATGAAGTTCCACCAGGAATGAGTTTTCATGCAAAAACTGTCTATTTCAACTAACTTTGTCCATCCAAAACGAACTTTGTACTTTGCTATGAAGTTCTACCAGGAATGAGTTTTTATGCAAAAACTGTCTATTTCAACTTAATTCGTCCATCCAAAACGAACTTTGTACTTTGCTATGAAGTTCTACCAGGAATGAGTTTGTATGCAAAAACTGTCTATTTCAACTTAATTCGTCCATCCAAAACGAACTTTGTACTTTGCTATGAAGTTCTACCAGGAATGAGTTTTTATGCAAAAACTGTCTATTTCAACTTAATTCGTCCATCCAAAACGAACTTTGTACTTTGCTATGAAGTTCCACCAGGAATGAGTTTTCATGCAAAAACTGTCTATTTCAACTAACTTTGTCCATCCAAAACGAACTTTGTACTTTGCTATGAAGTTCCACCAGGAATGAGTTTTCATGCAAAAACTGTCTATTTCAACTAACTTTGTCCATCCAAAACGAACTTTGTACTTTGCTATGAAGTTCCACCAGGAATGAGTTTTCATGCAAAAACTGTCTATTTCAACTAACTTTGTCCATCCAAAACAAACTTTGTACTTTGCTATGAAGTTCCACCAGGAATGAGTTTTCATGCAAAAACTGTCTATTTCAACTAAATTGATCCATCCAAAACGAACTTTGTACTTTGCTATGAAGTTCCACCAGGAATGAGTTTTCATGCAAAAACTGTCTATTTCAACTAACTTTGTCCATCCAAAACGAACTTTGTACTTTGCTATGAAGTTCCACCAGGAATGAGTTTTCATGCAAAAACTGTCTATTTCAACTAACTTTGTCCATCCAAAACGAACTTTGTACTTTGCTATGAAGTTCCACCAGGAATGAGTTTTCATGCAAAAACTGTCTATTTCAACTAACTTTGTCCATCCAAAACGAACTTTGTACTTTGCTATGAAGTTCCACCAGGAATGAGTTTTCATGCAAAAACTGTCTACTTCAACTAACTTTGTCCATCCAAAACGAACTTTGTACTTTGCTATGAAGTTCCACCAGGAATGAGTTTTCATGCAAAAACTGTCTATTTCAACTAACTTTGTCCATCCAAAACGAACTTTGTACTTTGCTATGAAGTTCCACCAGGAATGAGTTTTCATGCAAAAACTGTCTATTTCAACTAACTTTGTCCATCCAAAACGAACTTTGTACTTTGCTATGAAGTTCTACCAGGAATGAGTTTTCATGCAAAAACTGTCTATTTCAACTAACTTTGTCCATCCAAAACGAACTTTGTACTTTGCTATGAAGTTCCACCAGGAATGAGTTTTCATGCAAAAACTGTCTATTTCAACTAACTTTGTCCATCCAAAACGAACTTTGTACTTTGCTATGAAGTTCCACCAGGAATGAGTTTTCATGCAAAAACTGTCTATTTCAACTAACTTTGTCCATCCAAAACGAACTTTGTACTTTGCTATGAAGTTCCACCAGGAATGAGTTTTCATGCAAAAACTGTCTATTTCAACTAACTTTGTCCATCCAAAACGAACTTTGTACTTTGCTATGAAGTTCCACCAGGAATGAGTTTTCATGCAAAAACTGTCTATTTCAACTAACTTTGTCCATCCAAAACGAACTTTGTACTTTGCTATGAAGTTCCACCAGGAATGAGTTTTCATGCAAAAACTGTCTATTTCAACTAACTTTGTCCATCCAAAACGAACTTTGTACTTTGCTATGAAGTTCTACCAGGAATGAGTTTTTATGCAAAAACTGTCTATTTCAACTTAATTCGTCCATCCAAAACGAACTTTGTACTTTGCTATGAAGTTCTACCAGGAATGAGTTTGTATGCAAAAACTGTCTATTTCAACTTAATTCGTCCATCCAAAACGAACTTTGTACTTTGCTATGAAGTTCTACCAGGAATGAGTTTTTATGCAAAAACTGTCTATTTCAACTTAATTCGTCCATCCAAAACGAACTTTGTACTTTGCTATGAAGTTCCACCAGGAATGAGTTTTCATGCAAAAACTGTCTATTTCAACTAACTTTGTCCATCCAAAACGAACTTTGTACTTTGCTATGAAGTTCCACCAGGAATGAGTTTTCATGCAAAAACTGTCTATTTCAACTAAATTGATCCATCCAAAACGAACTTTGTACTTTGCTATGAAGTTCCACCAGGAATGAGTTTTCATGCAAAAACTGTCTATTTCAACTAACTTTGTCCATCCAAAACGAACTTTGTACTTTGCTATGAAGTTCCACCAGGAATGAGTTTTCATGCAAAAACTGTCTATTTCAACTAACTTTGTCCATCCAAAACAAACTTTGTACTTTGCTATGAAGTTCCACCAGGAATGAGTTTTCATGCAAAAACTGTCTATTTCAACTAAATTGATCCATCCAAAACGAACTTTGTACTTTGCTATGAAGTTCCACCAGGAATGAGTTTTCATGCAAAAACTGTCTATTTCAACTAACTTTGTCCATCCAAAACGAACTTTGTACTTTGCTATGAAGTTCCACCAGGAATGAGTTTTCATGCAAAAACTGTCTATTTCAACTAACTTTGTCCATCCAAAACGAACTTTGTACTTTGCTATGAAGTTCCACCAGGAATGAGTTTTCATGCAAAAACTGTCTATTTCAACTAACTTTGTCCATCCAAAACGAACTTTGTACTTTGCTATGAAGTTCCACCAGGAATGAGTTTTCATGCAAAAACTGTCTATTTCAACTAACTTTGTCCATCCAAAACAAACTTTGTACTTTGCTATGAAGTTCCACCAGGAATGAGTTTTCATGCAAAAACTGTCTATTTCAACTAAATTGATCCATCCAAAACGAACTTTGTACTTTGCTATGAAGTTCCACCAGGAATGAGTTTTCATGCAAAAACTGTCTATTTCAACTAACTTTGTCCATCCAAAACGAACTTTGTACTTTGCTATGAAGTTCCACCAGGAATGAGTTTTCATGCAAAAACTGTCTATTTCAACTAACTTTGTCCATCCAAAACGAACTTTGTACTTTGCTATGAAGTTCCACCAGGAATGAGTTTTCATGCAAAAACTGTCTATTTCAACTAACTTTGTCCATCCAAAACGAACTTTGTACTTTGCTATGAAGTTCCACCAGGAATGAGTTTTCATGCAAAAACTGTCTACTTCAACTAACTTTGTCCATCCAAAACGAACTTTGTACTTTGCTATGAAGTTCCACCAGGAATGAGTTTTCATGCAAAAACTGTCTATTTCAACTAACTTTGTCCATCCAAAACGAACTTTGTACTTTGCTATGAAGTTCCACCAGGAATGAGTTTTCATGCAAAAACTGTCTATTTCAACTAACTTTGTCCATCCAAAACGAACTTTGTACTTTGCTATGAAGTTCCACCAGGAATGAGTTTTCATGCAAAAACTGTCTATTTCAACTAACTTTGTCCATCCAAAACGAACTTTGTACTTTGCTATGAAGTTCCACCAGGAATGAGTTTTCATGCAAAAACTGTCTATTTCAACTAACTTTGTCCATGCAAAACGAACTTTGTACTTTGCTATGAAGTTCCACCAGGAATGAGTTTTCATGCAAAAACTGTCTATTTCAACTAAATTCATCCATCCAAAACGAACTTTGTACTTTGCTATGAAGTTCCACCAGGAATGAGTTTTTATGCAAAAACTGTCTATTTCAACTAACTTTGTCCATCCAAAACGAACTTTGTACTTTGCTATGAAGTTCCACCAGGAATGAGTTTTCATGCAAAAACTGTCTATTTCAACTAACTTTGTCCATCCAAAACGAACTTTGTACTTTGCTATGAAGTTCCACCAGGAATGAGTTTTCATGCAAAAACTGTCTATTTCAACTAAATTCATCCATCCAAAACGAACTTTGTACTTTGCTATGAAGTTCCACCAGGAATGAGTTTTCATGCAAGAACTGTCTATTTCAACTAACTTTGTCCATCCAAAACGAACTTTGTACTTTGCTATGAAGTTCCACCAGGAATGAGTTTTCATGCAAAAACTGTCGATTTCAACTAAATTGATCCATCCAAAACGAACTTTGTACTTTGCTATGAAGTTCCACCAGGAATGAGTTTTCATGCAAAAACTGTCTATTTCAACTAAATTGATCCATCCAAAACGAACTTTGTACTTTGCTATGAAGTTCCACCAGGAATGAGTTTTCATGCAAAAACTGTCTATTTCAACTAACTTTGTCCATCCAAAACGAACTTTGTACTTTGCTATGAAGTTCCACCAGGAATGAGTTTTCATGCAAAAACTGTCTATTTCAACTAAATTCATCCATCCAAAACGAACTTTGTACTTTGCTATGAAGTTCCACCAGGAATGAGTTTTCATGCAAAAACTGTCTATTTCAACTAACTTTGTCCATCCAAAACGAACTTTGTACTTTGCTATGAAGTTCCACCAGGAATGAGTTTTTATGCAAAAACTGTCTATTTCAACTAACTTTGTCCATCCAAAACGAACTTTGTACTTTGCTATGAAGTTCCACCAGGAATGAGTTTTCATGCAAAATCTGTCTATTTCAACTAACTTTGTCCATCCAAAACGAACTTTGTACTTTGCTATGAAGTTCCACCAGGAATGAGTTTCATGCAAAAACTGTCTATTTCAACTAACTTTGTCCATCCAAAACGAACTTTGTACTTTGCTATGAAGTTCCACCAGGAATGAGTTTTCATGCAAAAACTGTCTATTTCAACTAACTTTGTCCATCCAAAACGAACTTTGTACTTTGCTATGAAGTTCCACCAGGAATGAGTTTTCATGCAAAAACTGTCTATTTCAACTAACTTTGTCCATCCAAAACGAACTTTGTACTTTGCTATGAAGTTCCACCAGGAATGAGTTTTCATGCAAAAACTGTCTATTTCTACTAAATTGATCCATCCAAAACGAACTTTGTACTTTGCTATGAAGTTCCACCAGGAATGAGTTTTCATGCAAGAACTGTCTATTTCAACTAACTTTGTCCATCCAAAACGAACTTTGTACTTTGCTATGAAGTTCCACCAGGAATGAGTTTTCATGCAAAAACTGTCTATTTCAACTAAATTGATCCATCCAAAACGAACTTTGTACTTTGCTATGAAGTTCCACCAGGAATGAGTTTTCATGCAAAAACTGTCTATTTCAACTAAATTCATCCATCCAAAACGAACTTTGTACTTTGCTATGAAGTTCCACCAGGAATGAGTTTTCATGCAAAAACTGTCTATTTCAACTAACTTTGTCCATCCAAACCGAACTTTGTACTTTGCTATGAAGTTCCACCAGGAATGAGTTTTTATGCAAAAACTGTCTATTTCAACTAACTTTGTCCATCCAAAACGAACTTTGTACTTTGCTATGAAGTTCCACCAGGAATGAGTTTTCATGCAAAAACTGTCTATTTCAACTAACTTTGTCCATCCAAAACGAACTTTGTACTTTGCTATGAAGTTCCACCAGGAATGAGTTTTCATGCAAAAACTGTCTATTTCTACTAAATTGATCCATCCAAAACGAACTTTGTACTTTGCTATGAAGTTCCACCAGGAATGAGTTTTCATGCAAAAACTGTCTATTTCAACTAACTTTGTCCATCCAAAACGAACTTTGTACTTTGCTATGAAGTTCCACCAGGAATGAGTTTTCATGCAAAAACTGTCTATTTCAACTAAATTGATCCATCCAAAACGAACTTTGTACTTTGCTATGAAGTTCCACCAGGAATGAGTTTTCATGCAAAAACTGTCTATTTCAACTAAATTCATCCATCCAAAACGAACTTTGTACTTTGCTATGAAGTTCCACCAGGAATGAGTTTTCATGCAAAAACTGTCTAATTCAACTAAATTCATCCATCCAAAACGAACTTTGTACTTTGCTATGAAGTTCCACCAGGAATGAGTTTTCATGCAAAAACTGTCTATTTCAACTAACTTTGTCCATCCAAACCGAACTTTGTACTTTGCTATGAAGTTCCACCAGGAATGAGTTTTTATGCAAAAACTGTCTATTTCAACTAACTTTGTCCATCCAAAACGAACTTTGTACTTTGCTATGAAGTTCCACCAGGAATGAGTTTTCATGCAAAAACTGTCTATTTCAACTAACTTTGTCCATCCAAAACGAACTTTGTACTTTGCTATGAAGTTCCACCAGGAATGAGTTTTCATGCAAAAACTGTCTATTTCTACTAAATTGATCCATCCAAAACAAACTTTGTACTTTGCTATGAAGTTCCACCAGGAATGAGTTTTCATGCAAAAACTGTCTATTTCAACTAACTTTGTCCATCCAAAACGAACTTTGTACTTTGCTATGAAGTTCCACCAGGAATGAGTTTTCATGCAAAAACTGTCTATTTCAACTAAATTCATCCATCCAAAACGAACTTTGTACTTTGCTATGAAGTTCCACCAGGAATGAGTTTTCATGCAAAAACTGTCTATTTCTACTAAATTCATCCATCCAAAACGAACTTTGTACTTTGCTATGAAGTTCCACCAGGAATGAGTTTTCATGCAAAAACTGTCTATTTCAACTTAATTCGTCCATCCAAAACGAACTTTGTACTTTGCTATGAAGTTCCACCAGGAATGAGTTTTCATGCAAAAACTGTCTATTTCAACTAACTTTGTCCATCCAAAACGAACTTTGTACTTTGCTATGAAGTTCCACCAGGAATGAGTTTTCATGCAAAAACTGTCTATTTCAACTAACTTTGTCCATCCAAAACGAACTTTGTACTTTGCTATGAAGTTCCACCAGGAATGAGTTTTCATGCAAAAACTGTCTATTTCTACTAAATTGATCCATCCAAAACGAACTTTGTACTTTGCTATGAAGTTCCACCAGGAATGAGTTTTCATGCAAGAACTGTCTATTTCAACTAAATTGATCCATCCGAAACGAACTTTGTACTTTGCTATGAAGTTCCACCAGGAATGAGTTTTTATGCAAAAACTGTCTATTTCAACTTAATTCGTCCATCCAAAACGAACTTTGTACTTTGCTATGAAGTTCCACTAGGAATGAGTTTTCATGCAAAAACTGTCTATTTCAACTAACTTTGTCCATCCAAAACGAACTTTGTACTTTGCTATGAAGTTCCACCAGGAATGAGTTTTCATGCAAAAACTGTCTATTTCAACTAAATTGATCCATCCAAAACGAACTTTGTACTTTGCTATGAAGTTCCACCAGGAATGAGTTTTCATGCAAAAACTGTCTATTTTAACTAACTTTGTCCATCCAAAACGAACTTTGTACTTTGCTATGAAGTTCCACCAGGAATGAGTTTTCATGCAAAAACTGTCTATTTCAACTAAATTGGTGCATCCGTTACGAACTTTGTACTTTGCTATGAAGTTCCACCAGGAATGAGTTTTCATGCAAAAACTGTCTATTTCAACTAACTTTGTCCATCCAAAACGAACTTTGTACTTTGCTATGAAGTTCCACCAGGAATGAGTTTTCATGCAAAAACTGTCTATTTCAACTAACTTTGTCCATCCAAAACGAACTTTGTACTTTGCTATGAAGTTCCACCAGGAATGAGTTTTCATGCAAAAACTGTCTATTTCAACTAAATTGATCCATCCAAAACGAACTTTGTACTTTGCTATGAAGTTCCACCAGGAATGAGTTTTCATGCAAAAACTGTCTATTTCAACTAAATTGATCCATCCAAAACGAACTTTGTACTTTGCTATGAAGTTCACCAGGAATGAGTTTTCATGCAAAAACTGTCTATTTCAACTAACTTTGTCCATCCAAAACGAACTTTGTACTTTGCTATGAAGTTCCACCAGGAATGAGTTTTCATGCAAAAACTGTCTATTTCAACTAACTTTGTCCATCCAAAACGAACTTTGTACTTTGCTATGAAGTTCCACCAGGAATGAGTTTTCATGCAAAAACTGTCTATTTCAACTAACTTTGTCCATCCAAAACGAACTTTGTACTTTGCTATGAAGTTCCACCAGGAATGAGTTTTCATGCAAAAACTGTCTATTTCAACTAAATTGATCCATCCAAAACGAACTTTGTACTTTGCGATGAAGTTCCACCAGGAATGAGTTTTCATGCAAAAACTGTCTATTTCAACTAACTTTGTCCATCCAAAACGAACTTTGTACTTTGCTATGAAGTTCCACCAGGAATGAGTTTTCATGCAAAAACTGTCTATTTCAACTAACTTTGTCCATCCAAAACGAACTTTGTACTTTGCTATGAAGTTCCACCAGGAATGAGTTTTCATGCAAAAACTGTCTATTTCAACTAACTTTGTCCATCCAAAACGAACTTTGTACTTTGCTATGAAGTTCCACCAGGAATGAGTTTTCATGCAAAAACTGTCTATTTCAACTAAATTGATCCATCCAAAACGAACTTTGTACTTTGCTATGAAGTTCCACCAGGAATGAGTTTTCATGCAAAAACTGTCTATTTCAACTTAATTCGTCCATCCAAAACGAACTTTGTACTTTGCTATGAAGTTCTACCAGGAATGAGTTTTTATGCAAAAACTGTCTATTTCAACTCAATTCGTCCATCCAAAACGAACTTTGTACTTTGCTATGAAGTTCTACCAGGAATGAGTTTTTATGCAAAAACTGTCTATTTCAACTTAATTCGTCCATCCAAAACGAACTTTGTACTTTGCTATGAAGTTCTACCAGGAATGAGTTTTTATGCAAAAACTGTCTATTTCAACTTATTTCGTCCATCCAAAACGAACTTTGTACTTTGCTATGAAGTTCTACCAGGAATGAGTTTGTATGCAAAAACTGTCTATTTCAACTTAATTCGTCCATCCAAAACGAACTTTGTACTTTGCTATGAAGTTCTACCAGGAATGAGTTTTTATGCAAAAACTGTCTATTTCAACTTAATTCGTCCATCCAAAACGAACTTTGTACTTTGCTATGAAGTTCTACCAGGAATGAGTTTTTATGCAAAAACTGTCTATTTCAACTCAATTCGTCCATCCAAAACGAACTTTGTACTTTGCTATGAAGTTCTACCAGGAATGAGTTTTTATGCAAAAACTGTCTATTTCAACTTAATTCGTCCATCCAAAACGAACTTTGTACTTTGCTATGAAGTTCTACCAGGAATGAGTTTTTATGCAAAAACTGTCTATTTCAACTTATTTCGTCCATCCAAAACGAACTTTGTACTTTGCTATGAAGTTCTACCAGGAATGAGTTTTTATGCAAAAACTGTCTATTTCAACTTAATTCGTCCATCCAAAACGAACTTTGTACTTTGCTATGAAGTTCCACTAGGAATGAGTTTTTATGCAAAAACTGTCTATTTCAACTTAATTCGTCCATCCAAAACGAACTTTGTACTTTGCTATGAAGTTCTACCAGGAATGAGTTTGTATGCAAAAACTGTCTATTTCAACTTAATTCGTCCATCCAAAACGAACTTTGTACTTTGCTATGAAGTTCTACCAGGAATGAGTTTTTATGCAAAAACTGTCTATTTCAACTCAATTCGTCCATCCAAAACGAACTTTGTACTTTGCTATGAAGTTCCACCAGGAATGAGTTTTCATGCAAAAACTGTCTATTTCAACTAACTTTGTCCATCCAAAACGAACTTTGTACTTTGCTATGAAGTTCCACCAGGAATGAGTTTTCATGCAAAAACTGTCTATTTCAACTAAATTGATCCATCCAAAACGAACTTTGTACTTTGCTATGAAGTTCCACCAGGAATGAGTTTTCATGCAAAAACTGTCTATTTCAACTTAATTCGTCCATCCAAAACGAACTTTGTACTTTGCTATGAAGTTCTACCAGGAATGAGTTTTTATGCAAAAACTGTCTATTTCAACTCAATTCGTCCATCCAAAACGAACTTTGTACTTTGCTATGAAGTTCTACCAGGAATGAGTTTTTATGCAAAAACTGTCTATTTCAACTTAATTCGTCCATCCAAAACGAACTTTGTACTTTGCTATGAAGTTCTACCAGGAATGAGTTTTTATGCAAAAACTGTCTATTTCAACTTATTTCGTCCATCCAAAACGAACTTTGTACTTTGCTATGAAGTTCTACCAGGAATGAGTTTGTATGCAAAAACTGTCTATTTCAACTTAATTCGTCCATCCAAAACGAACTTTGTACTTTGCTATGAAGTTCTACCAGGAATGAGTTTTTATGCAAAAACTGTCTATTTCAACTTAATTCGTCCATCCAAAACGAACTTTGTACTTTGCTATGAAGTTCTACCAGGAATGAGTTTTTATGCAAAAACTGTCTATTTCAACTCAATTCGTCCATCCAAAACGAACTTTGTACTTTGCTATGAAGTTCTACCAGGAATGAGTTTTTATGCAAAAACTGTCTATTTCAACTTAATTCGTCCATCCAAAACGAACTTTGTACTTTGCTATGAAGTTCTACCAGGAATGAGTTTTTATGCAAAAACTGTCTATTTCAACTTATTTCGTCCATCCAAAACGAACTTTGTACTTTGCTATGAAGTTCTACCAGGAATGAGTTTTTATGCAAAAACTGTCTATTTCAACTTAATTCGTCCATCCAAAACGAACTTTGTACTTTGCTATGAAGTTCTACCAGGAATGAGTTTTTATGCAAAAACTGTCTATTTCAACTCAATTCGTCCATCCAAAACGAACTTTGTACTTTGCTATGAAGTTCTACCAGGAATGAGTTTTTATGCAAAAACTGTCTATTTCAACTTAATTCGTCCATCCAAAACGAACTTTGTACTTTGCTATGAAGTTCTACCAGGAATGAGTTTTTATGCAAAAACTGTCTATTTCAACTCAATTCGTCCATCCAAAACGAACTTTGTACTTTGCTATGAAGTTCTACCAGGAATGAGTTTTTATGCAAAAACTGTCTATTTCAACTTAATTCGTCCATCCAAAACGAACTTTGTACTTTGCTATGAAGTTCTACCAGGAATGAGTTTTTATGCAAAAACTGTCTATTTCAACTTATTTCGTCCATCCAAAACGAACTTTGTACTTTGCTATGAAGTTCTACCAGGAATGAGTTTGTATGCAAAAACTGTCTATTTCAACTTAATTCGTCCATCCAAAACGAACTTTGTACTTTGCTATGAAGTTCTACCAGGAATGAGTTTTTATGCAAAAACTGTCTATTTCAACTTAATTCGTCCATCCAAAACGAACTTTGTACTTTGCTATGAAGTTCTACCAGGAATGAGTTTTTATGCAAAAACTGTCTATTTCAACTCAATTCGTCCATCCAAAACGAACTTTGTACTTTGCTATGAAGTTCTACCAGGAATGAGTTTTTATGCAAAAACTGTCTATTTCAACTTAATTCGTCCATCCAAAACGAACTTTGTACTTTGCTATGAAGTTCTACCAGGAATGAGTTTGTATGCAAAAACTGTCTATTTCAACTTAATTCGTCCATCCAAAACGAACTTTGTACTTTGCTATGAAGTTCCACCAGGAATGAGTTTTCATGCAAAAACTGTCTATTTCAACTAAATTGATCCATCCAAAACGAACTTTGTACTTTGCTATGAAGTTCCACCAGGAATGAGTTTTCATGCAAAAACTGTCTATTTCAACTTAATTCGTCCATCCAAAACGAACTTTGTACTTTGCTATGAAGTTCTACCAGGAATGAGTTTTTATGCAAAAACTGTCTATTTCAACTCAATTCGTCCATCCAAAACGAACTTTGTACTTTGCTATGAAGTTCTACCAGGAATGAGTTTTTATGCAAAAACTGTCTATTTCAACTTAATTCGTCCATCCAAAACGAACTTTGTACTTTGCTATGAAGTTCTACCAGGAATGAGTTTTTATGCAAAAACTGTCTATTTCAACTTATTTCGTCCATCCAAAACGAACTTTGTACTTTGCTATGAAGTTCTACCAGGAATGAGTTTGTATGCAAAAACTGTCTATTTCAACTTAATTCGTCCATCCAAAACGAACTTTGTACTTTGCTATGAAGTTCTACCAGGAATGAGTTTTTATGCAAAAACTGTCTATTTCAACTTAATTCGTCCATCCAAAACGAACTTTGTACTTTGCTATGAAGTTCTACCAGGAATGAGTTTTTATGCAAAAACTGTCTATTTCAACTCAATTCGTCCATCCAAAACGAACTTTGTACTTTGCTATGAAGTTCTACCAGGAATGAGTTTTTATGCAAAAACTGTCTATTTCAACTTAATTCGTCCATCCAAAACGAACTTTGTACTTTGCTATGAAGTTCTACCAGGAATGAGTTTTTATGCAAAAACTGTCTATTTCAACTTATTTCGTCCATCCAAAACGAACTTTGTACTTTGCTATGAAGTTCTACCAGGAATGAGTTTTTATGCAAAAACTGTCTATTTCAACTTAATTCGTCCATCCAAAACGAACTTTGTACTTTGCTATGAAGTTCCACTAGGAATGAGTTTTTATGCAAAAACTGTCTATTTCAACTTAATTCGTCCATCCAAAACGAACTTTGTACTTTGCTATGAAGTTCTACCAGGAATGAGTTTGTATGCAAAAACTGTCTATTTCAACTTAATTCGTCCATCCAAAACGAACTTTGTACTTTGCTATGAAGTTCTACCAGGAATGAGTTTTTATGCAAAAATTGTCTATTTCAACTTAATTCGTCCATTCAAAACGAACTTTGTACTTTGCTATGAAGTTCCACCAGGAATGAGTTTTTATGCAAAAACTGTCTATTTCAACTCAATTCGTCCATCCAAAACGAACTTTGTACTTTGCTATGAAGTTCTACCAGGAATGAGTTTTCATGCAAAAACTGTCTATTTCAACTAAATTGATCCATCCAAAACGAACTTTGTACTTTGCTATGAAGTTCCACCAGGAATGAGTTTTCATGCAAAAACTGTCTATTTCAACTTAATTCGTCCATCCAAAACGAACTTTGTACTTTGCTATGAAGTTCTACCAGGAATGAGTTTTCATGCAAAAACTGTCTATTTCAACTAAATTGATCCATCCAAAACGAACTTTGTACTTTGCTATGAAGTTCCACCAGGAATGAGTTTTCATGCAAAAACTGTCTATTTCAACTTAATTCGTCCATCCAAAACGAACTTTGTACTTTGCTATGAAGTTCTACCAGGAATGAGTTTTTATGCAAAAACTGTCTATTTCAACTTAATTCGTCCATCCAAAACGAACTTTGTACTTTGCTATGAAGTTCCACCAGGAATGAGTTTTCATGCAAAAACTGTCTATTTCAACTAAATTGATCCATCCAAAACGAACTTTGTACTTTGCTATGAAGTTCCACCAGGAATGAGTTTTCATGCAAAAACTGTCTATTTCAACTTAATTCGTCCATCCAAAACGAACTTTGTACTTTGCTATGAAGTTCCACCAGGAATGAGTTTTCATGCAAAAACTGTCTATTTCAACTAAATTGATCCATCCAAAACGAACTTTGTACTTTGCTATGAAGTTCCACCAGGAATGAGTTTTCATGCAAAAACTGTCTATTTCAACTTAATTCGTCCATCCAAAACGAACTTTGTACTTTGCTATGAAGTTCTACCAGGAATGAGTTTTTATGCAAAAACTGTCTATTTCAACTCAATTCGTCCATCCAAAACGAACTTTGTACTTTGCTATGAAGTTCTACCAGGAATGAGTTTTTATGCAAAAACTGTCTATTTCAACTTAATTCGTCCATCCAAAACGAACTTTGTACTTTGCTATGAAGTTCTACCAGGAATGAGTTTGTATGCAAAAACTGTCTATTTCAACTTAATTCGTCCATCCAAAACGAACTTTGTACTTTGCTATGAAGTTCTACCAGGAATGAGTTTTTATGCAAAAACTGTCTATTTCAACTTAATTCGTCCATCCAAAACGAACTTTGTACTTTGCTATGAAGTTCCACTAGGAATGAGTTTTTATGCAAAAACTGTCTATTTCAACTTAATTCGTCCATCCAAAACGAACTTTGTACTTTGCTATGAAGTTCTACCAGGAATGAGTTTTTATGCAAAAACTGTCTATTTCAACTCAATTCGTCCATCCAAAACGAACTTTGTACTTTGCTATGAAGTTCCACCAGGAATGAGTTTTTATGCAAAAACTGTCTATTTCAACTCAATTCGTCCATCCAAAACGAACTTTGTACTTTGCTATGAAGTTCTACCAGGAATGAGTTTTTATGCAAAAATTGTCTATTTCAACTTAATTCGTCCATTCAAAACGAACTTTGTACTTTGCTATGGAGTTCCACCAGGAATGAGTTTTTATGCAAAAACTGTCTATTTCAACTTAATTCGTCCATCCAAAACGAACTTTGTACTTTGCTATGAAGTTCTACCAGGAATGAGTTTTTATGCAAAAACTGTCTATTTCAACTTAATTCGTCCATCCAAAACGAACTTTGTACTTTGCTATGGAGTTCCACCAGGAATGAGTTTTTATGCAAAAACTGTCTATTTCAACTTAATTCGTCCATCCAAAACGAACTTTGTACTTTGCTATGAAGTTCTACCAGGAATGAGTTTTTATGCAAAAACTGTCTATTTCAACTTAATTCGTCCATTCAAAACGAACTTTGTACTTTGCTATGAAGTTCCACCAGGAATGAGTTTTCATGCAAAAACTGTCTATTTCAACTTAATTCGTCCATCCAAAACGAACTTTGTACTTTGCTATGAAGTTCTACCAGGAATGAGTTTTTATGCAAAAACTGTCTATTTCAACTTAATTCGTCCATCCAAAACGAACTTTGTACTTTGCTATGGAGTTCCACCAGGAATGAGTTTTTATGCAAAAACTGTCTATTTCAACTTAATTCGTCCATCCAAAACGAACTTTGTACTTTGCTATGAAGTTCTACCAGGAATGAGTTTTTATGCAAAAACTGTCTATTTCAACTTAATTCGTCCATCCAAAACGAACTTTGTACTTTGCTATGAAGTTCTACCAGGAATGAGTTTTTATGCAAAAACTGTCTATTTCAACTTAATTCGTCCATCCAAAACGAACTTTGTACTTTGCTATGAAGTTCTACCAGGAATGAGTTTTTATGCAAAAACTGTCTATTTCAACTTAATTCGTCCATCCAAAACGAACTTTGTACTTTGCTATGAAGTGCTACCAGGAATGAGTTTTTATGCAAAAACTGTCTATTTCAACTTAATTCGTCCATCCAAAACGAACTTTGTACTTTGCTATGAAGTTCCACCAGGAATGAGTTTTTATGCAAAAACTGTCTATTTCAACTTAATTCGTCCATCCAAAACGAACTTTGTACTTTGCTATGGAGTTCCACCAGGAATGAGTTTTTATGCAAAAACTGTCTATTTCAACTTAATTCGTCCATTCAAAACGAACTTTGTACTTTGCTATGAAGTTCCACCAGGAATGAGTTTTTATGCAAAAACTGTCTATTTCAACTTAATTCGTCCATCCAAAACGAACTTTGTACTTTGCTATGAAGTTCCACCAGGAATGAGTTTTCATGCAAAACCTGTCTGTTTCAACTTAATTCGTCCATGCAAAACTAACTTTGTACTTTGCTATGAAGTTCTACCAGGAATGAGTTTTTATGCAAAAACTGTCTATTTCAACTTAATTCGTCCATCCAAAACGAACTTTGTACTTTGCTATGAAGTTCTACCAGGAATGAGTTTTTATGCAAAAACTGTCTATTTCAACTTAATTCGTCCATCCAAAACGAACTTTGTACTTTGCTATGGAGTTCCACCAGGAATGAGTTTTTATGCAAAAACTGTCTATTTCAACTTAATTCGTCCATCCAAAACGAACTTTGTACTTTGCTATGAAGTTCTACCAGGAATGAGTTTTTATGCAAAAACTGTCTATTTCAACTTAATTCGTCCATCCAAAACGAACTTTGTACTTTGCTATGAAGTTCTACCAGGAATGAGTTTGTATGCAAAAACTGTCTATTTCAACTTAATTCGTCCATCCAAAACGAACTTTGTACTTTGCTATGAAGTTCTACCAGGAATGAGTTTTTATGCAAAAACTGTCTATTTCAACTTAATTCGTCCATCCAAAACGAACTTTGTACTTTGCTATGAAGTTCTACCAGGAATGAGTTTTTATGCAAAAACTGTCTATTTCAACTTAATTCGTCCATCCAAAACGAACTTTGTACTTTGCTATGAAGTTCCACCAGGAATGAGTTTTCATGCAAAAACTGTCTATTTCAACTTAATTCGTCCATCCAAAACGAACTTTGTACTTTGCTATGAAGTTCCACCAGGAATGAGTTTTCATGCAAAAACTGTCTATTTCAACTTAATTCGTCCATCCAAAACGAACTTTGTACTTTGCTATGGAGTTCCACCAGGAATGAGTTTTTTTGCAAAAACTGTCTATTTCAACTTAATTCGTCCATTCAAAACGAACTTTGTACTTTGCTATGAAGTTCCACCAGGAATGAGTTTTTATGCAAAAACTGTCTATTTCAACTTAATTCGTCCATCCAAAACGAACTTTGTACTTTGCTATGAAGTTCCACCAGGAATGAGTTTTTATGCAAAAACTGTCTATTTCAACTTAATTCGTCCATTCAAAACGAACTTTGTACTTTGCTATGAAGTTCTACCAGGAATGAGTTTTTATGCAAAAACTGTCTATTTCAACTTAATTCGTCCATCCAAAACGAACTTTGTACTTTGCTATGGAGTTCCACCAGGAATGAGTTTTTATGCAAAAACTGTCTATTTCAACTTAATTCGTCCATGCACAACTAACTTTGTACTTTGCTATGAAGTTCCACCAGGAATGAGTTTTTATGCAAAAACTGTCTATTTCAACTTAATTCGTCCATTCAAAACGAACTTTGTACTTTGCTATGGAGTTCCACCAGGAATGAGTTTTATGCAAAAACTGTCTATTTCAACTTAATTCGTCCATGCACAACTAACTTTGTACTTTGCTATGAAGTTCTACCAGGAATGAGTTTTTATGCAAAAACTGTCTATTTCAACTCAATTCGTCCATCCAAAACGAACTTTGTACTTTGCTATGAAGTTCCACCAGGAATGAGTTTTTATGCAAAAACTGTCTATTTCAACTTAATTCGTCCATTCAAAACGAACTTTGTACTTTGCTATGAAGTTCTACCAGGAATGAGTTTTTATGCAAAAACTGTCTATTTCAACTTAATTCGTCCATCCAAAACGAACTTTGTACTTTGCTATGGAGTTCCACCAGGAATGAGTTTTTATGCAAAAACTGTCTATTTCAACTTAATTCGTCCATGCACAACTAACTTTGTACTTTGCTATGAAGTTCCACCAGGAATGAGTTTTTATGCAAAAACTGTCTATTTCAACTTAATTCGTCCATTCAAAACGAACTTTGTACTTTGCTATGAAGTTCCACCAGGAATGAGTTTTTATGCAAAAACTGTCTATTTCAACTTAATTCGTCCATCCAAAACGAACTTTGTACTTTGCTATGGAGTTCCACCAGGAATGAGTTTTTATGCAAAAACTGTCTATTTCAACTTAATTCGTCCATCCAAAACGAACTTTGTACTTTGCTATGAAGTGCTACCAGGAATGAGTTTTTATGCAAAAACTGTCTATTTCAACTCAATTCGTCCATCCAAAACGAACTTTGTACTTTGCTATGAAGTTCTACCAGGAATGAGTTTTTATGCAAAAACTGTCTATTTCAACTTAATTCGTCCATCCAAAACGAACTTTGTACTTTGCTATGAAGTTCCACCAGGAATGAGTTTTTATGCAAAAACTGTCTATTTCAACTTAATTCGTCCATGCACAACTAACTTTGTACTTTGCTATGAAGTTCCACCAGGAATGAGTTTTTATGCAAAAACTGTCTATTTCAACTTAATTCGTCCATTCAAAACGAACTTTGTACTTTGCTATGAAGTTCTACCAGGAATGAGTTTTCATGCAAAAACTGTCTATTTCAACTTAATTCGTCCATCCAAAACGAACTTTGTACTTTGCTATGGAGTTCCACCAGGAATGAGTTTTTATGCAAAAACTGTCTATTTCAACTCAATTCGTCCATCCAAAACGAACTTTGTACTTTGCTATGAAGTGCTACCAGGAATGAGTTTTTATGCAAAAACTGTCTATTTCAACTTAATTCGTCCATCCAAAACGAACTTTGTACTTTGCTATGGAGTTCCACCAGGAATGAGTTTTATGCAAAAACTGTCTATTTCAACTTAATTCGTCCATCCAAAACGAACTTTGTACTTTGCTATGGAGTTCCACCAGGAATGAGTTTTTATGCAAAAACTGTCTATTTCAACTTAATTCGTCCATCCAAAACGAACTTTGTACTTTGCTATGAAGTTCCACCAGGAATGAGTTTTTATGCAAAAACTGTCTATTTCAACTTAATTCGTCCATCCAAAACGAACTTTGTACTTTGCTATGAAGTTCTACCAGGAATGAGTTTTTATGCAAAAACTGTCTATTTCAACTTAATTCGTCCATCCAAAACGAACTTTGTACTTTGCTATGGAGTTCCACCAGGAATGAGTTTTTATGCAAAAACTGTCTATTTCAACTTAATTCGTCCATCCAAAACGAACTTTGTACTTTGCTATGAAGTGCTACCAGGAATGAGTTTTTATGCAAAAACTGTCTATTTCAACTCAATTCGTCCATCCAAAACGAACTTTGTACTTTGCTATGAAGTTCTACCAGGAATGAGTTTTTATGCAAAAACTGTCTATTTCAACTTAATTCGTCCATCCAAAACGAACTTTGTACTTTGCTATGAAGTTCTACCAGGAATGAGTTTTTATGCAAAAACTGTCTATTTCAACTCAATTCGTCCATCCAAAACGAACTTTGTACTTTGCTATGAAGTTCTGCCAGGAATGAGTTTTTAAGCAAAAATTGTCTATTTCAACTTAATTCGTCCATGCAAAACTAACTTTGTACTTTGCTATGAAGTTCCACCAGGAATGAGTTTTTATGCAAAAACTGTCTATTTCAACTTAATTCGTCCATCCAAAACGAACTTTGTACTTTGCTATGAAGTGCTACCAGGAATGAGTTTTTATGCAAAAACTGTCTATTTCAACTCAATTCGTCCATCCAAAACGAACTTTGTACTTTGCTATGAAGTTCTACCAGGAATGAGTTTTTATGCAAAAACTGTCTATTTCAACTTAATTCGTCCATCCAAAACGAACTTTGTACTTTGCTATGAAGTTCTACCAGGAATGAGTTTGTATGCAAAAACTGTCTATTTCAACTCAATTCGTCCATCCAAAACGAACTTTGTACTTTGCTATGAAGTTCCACCAGGAATGAGTTTTTATGCAAAAACTGTCTATTTCAACTTAATTCGTCCATCCAAAACGAACTTTGTACTTTGCTATGGAGTTCCACCAGGAATGAGTTTTTATGCAAAAACTGTCTATTTCAACTAAATTCGTCCATCCAAAACGAACTTTGTACTTTGCTATGAAGTTCCACCAGGAATGAGTTTTTATGCAAAAACTGTCTATTTCAACTCAATTCGTCCATCCAAAACGAACTTTGTACTTTGCTATGAAGTTCCACCAGGAATGCGTTTTTATGCAAAAACTGTCTATTTCAACTCAATTCGTCCATCCAAAACGAACTTTGTACTTTGCTATGAAGTTCTGCCAGGAATGAGTTTTTAGGCAAAAATTGTCTATTTCAACTTAATTCGTCCATCCAAAACGAACTTTGTACTTTGCTATGGAGTTCCACCAGGAATGAGTTTTTATGCAAAAACTGTCTATTTCAACTTAATTCGTCCATCCAAAACGAACTTTGTACTTTGCTATGAAGTGCTACCAGGAATGAGTTTTTATGCAAAAACTGTCTATTTCAACTTAATTCGTCCATCCAAAACGAACTTTGTACTTTGCTATGAAGTTCTACCAGGAATGAGTTTTTATGCAAAAACTGTCTATTTCAACTCAATTCGTCCATCCAAAACGAACTTTGTACTTTGCTATGAAGTTCCACCAGGAATGAGTTTTTATGCAAAAACTGTCTATTTCAACTTAATTCGTCCATCCAAAACGAACTTTGTACTTTGCTATGAAGTGCTACCAGGAATGAGTTTTTTTGCAAAAACTGTCTATTTCAACTTAATTCGTCCATCCAAAACGAACTTTGTACTTTGCTATGAAGTGCTACCAGGAATGAGTTTTTATGCAAAAACTGTCTATTTCAACTCAATTCGTCCATCCAAAACGAACTTTGTACTTTGCTATGAAGTTCTACCAGGAATGAGTTTTTATGCAAAAACTGTCTATTTCAACTTAATTCGTCCATCCAAAACGAACTTTGTACTTTGCTATGAAGTTCTACCAGGAATGAGTTTTTATGCAAAAACTGTCTATTTCAACTTAATTCGTCCATCCAAAACGAACTTTGTACTTTGCTATGGAGTTCCACCAGGAATGAGTTTTTATGCAAAAACTGTCTATTTCAACTTAATTCGTCCATCCAAAACGAACTTTGTACTTTGCTATGAAGTGCTACCAGGAATGAGTTTTTATGCAAAAACTGTCTATTTCAACTCAATTCGTCCATCCAAAACGAACTTTGTACTTTGCTATGAAGTTCTGCCAGGAATGAGTTTTTAAGCAAAAATTGTCTATTTCAACTTAATTCGTCCATGCAAAACTAACTTTGTACTTTGCTATGAAGTTCCACCAGGAATGAGTTTTTATGCAAAAACTGTCTATTTCAACTTAATTCGTCCATCCAAAACGAACTTTGTACTTTGCTATGAAGTGCTACCAGGAATGAGTTTTTATGCAAAAACTGTCTATTTCAACTCAATTCGTCCATCCAAAACGAACTTTGTACTTTGCTATGAAGTTCTACCAGGAATGAGTTTTTATGCAAAAACTGTCTATTTCAACTTAATTCGTCCATCCAAAACGAACTTTGTACTTTGCTATGAAGTTCTACCAGGAATGAGTTTGTATGCAAAAACTGTCTATTTCAACTCAATTCGTCCATCCAAAACGAACTTTGTACTTTGCTATGAAGTTCCACCAGGAATGAGTTTTTATGCAAAAACTGTCTATTTCAACTTAATTCGTCCATCCAAAACGAACTTTGTACTTTGCTATGGAGTTCCACCAGGAATGAGTTTTTATGCAAAAACTGTCTATTTCAACTAAATTCGTCCATCCAAAACGAACTTTGTACTTTGCTATGAAGTTCCACCAGGAATGAGTTTTTATGCAAAAACTGTCTATTTCAACTCAATTCGTCCATCCAAAACGAACTTTGTACTTTGCTATGAAGTTCCACCAGGAATGCGTTTTTATGCAAAAACTGTCTATTTCAACTCAATTCGTCCATCCAAAACGAACTTTGTACTTTGCTATGAAGTTCTGCCAGGAATGAGTTTTTAGGCAAAAATTGTCTATTTCAACTTAATTCGTCCATCCAAAACGAACTTTGTACTTTGCTATGGAGTTCCACCAGGAATGAGTTTTTATGCAAAAACTGTCTATTTCAACTTAATTCGTCCATCCAAAACGAACTTTGTACTTTGCTATGAAGTGCTACCAGGAATGAGTTTTTATGCAAAAACTGTCTATTTCAACTTAATTCGTCCATCCAAAACGAACTTTGTACTTTGCTATGAAGTTCTACCAGGAATGAGTTTTTATGCAAAAACTGTCTATTTCAACTCAATTCGTCCATCCAAAACGAACTTTGTACTTTGCTATGAAGTTCCACCAGGAATGAGTTTTTATGCAAAAACTGTCTATTTCAACTTAATTCGTCCATCCAAAACGAACTTTGTACTTTGCTATGAAGTGCTACCAGGAATGAGTTTTTTTGCAAAAACTGTCTATTTCAACTTAATTCGTCCATCCAAAACGAACTTTGTACTTTGCTATGAAGTTCCACCAGGAATGAGTTTTTATGCAAAAACTGTCTATTTCAACTCAATTCGTCCATCCAAAACGAACTTTGTACTTTGCTATGAAGTTCCACCAGGAATGAGTTTTTATGCAAAAACTGTCTATTTCAACTTAATTCGTCCATCCAAAACGAACTTTGTACTTTGCTATGAAGTGCTACCAGGAATGAGTTTTTATGCAAAAACTGTCTATTTCAACTTAATTCGTCCATCCAAAACGAACTTTGTACTTTGCTATGAAGTTCCACCAGGAATGAGTTTGTATGCAAAAACTGTCTATTTCAACTCAATTCGTCCATCCAAAACGAACTTTGTACTTTGCTATGAAGTTCCACCAGGAATGAGTTTTTATGCAAAAACTGTCTATTTCAACTCAATTCGTCCATCCAAAACGAAATTTGTACTTTGCTATGGAGTTCCACCAGGAATGAGTTTTCATGCAAAAACTGTCTATTTCAACTTAATTCGTCCATCCAAAACGAACTTTGTACTTTGCAATGAAGTGCTACCAGGAATGAGTTTTTATGCAAAAACTGTCTATTTCAACTCAATTCGTCCATCCAAAACGAACTTTGTACTTTGCTATGAAGTTCCACCAGGAATGCGTTTTTATGCAAAAACTGTCTATTTCAACTCAATTCGTCCATCCAAAACGAACTTTGTACTTTGCTATGAAGTTCTGCCAGGAATGAGTTTTTAAGCCAAAATTGTCTATTTCAACTTAATTCGTCCATGCAAAACGAACTTTGTACTTTGCTATGAAGTTCCACCAGGAATGAGTTTTTATGCAAAAACTGTCTATTTCAACTTAATTCGTCCATCCAAAACGAACTTTGTACTTTGCTATGAAGTGCTACCAGGAATGAGTTTTTATGCAAAAACTGTCTATTTCAACTTAATTCGTCCATCCAAAACGAATTTTGTACTTTGCTATGAAGTTCTACCAGGAATGAGTTTTTAAGCAAAAACTGTCTATTTCAACTTAATTCGTCCATGCAAAACTAACTTTGTACTTTGCTATGAAGTTCCACCAGGAATGAGTTTTTATGCAAAAACTGTCTATTTCAACTTAATTCGTCCATCCAAAACGAACCTTGTACTTTGCTATGAAGTTCTACCAGGAATGAGTTTTTATGCAAAAAATGTCTATTTCAACTTAATTCGTCCATGCAAAACTAACTTTGTACTTTGCTATGAAGTTCCACCAGGAATGAGTTTTTTATGCAAAAACTGTCTATTTCAACTTAATTCGTCCATCCAAAACGAACTTTGTACTTTGCTATGAAGTTCCACCAGGAATGAGTTTTTATGCAAAAACTGTCTATTTCAACTTAATTCGTCCATTCAGAACGAACTTTATACTTTGCTATGAAGTTCTACCAGGAATGAGTTTTTATGCAAAAACTGTCTATTTCAACTCAATTCGTCCATCCAAAACGAACTTTGTACTTTGCTATGAAGTTCTACCAGGAATGAGTTTTTATGCAAAAATTGTCTATTTCAACTTAATTCGTCCATCCAAAACGAACCTTGTACTTTGCTATGAAGTTCTACCAGGAATGAGTTTTTATGCAAAACCTGTCTATTTCAACTTAATTCGTCCATGCAAAACTAACTTTGTACTTTGCTATGAAGTTCTACCAGGAATGAGTTTTTATGCAAAAACTGTCTATTTCAACTTAATTCGTCCATCCAAAACGAACTTTGTACTTTGCTATGAAGTTCCACCAGGAATGAGTTTTTATGCAAAAACTGTCTATTTCAACTTAATTCGTCCATTCAGAACGAACTTTATACTTTGCTATGAAGTTCTACCAGGAATGAGTTTTTATGCAAAACCTGTCTATTTCAACTTAATTCGTCCATGCAAAACTAACTTTGTACTTTGCTATGAAGTTCTACCAGGAATGAGTTTTTATGCAAAAACTGTCTATTTCAACTTAATTCGTCCATCCAAAACGAACTTTGTACTTTGCTATGAAGTGCTACGAGGAATGAGTTTTTATGCAAAAACTGTCTATTTCAACTTAATTCGTCCATCCAAAACGAACTTTGTACTTTGCTATGAAGTTCCACCAGGAATGAGTTTTTATGCAAAAACTGTCTATTTCAACTTAATTCGTCCATTCAGAACGAACTTTATACTTTGCTATGAAGTTCTACCAGGAATGAGTTTTTATGCAAAAACTGTCTATTTCAACTTAATTCGTCCATGCAAAACTAACTTTGTACTTTGCTATGAAGTTCTACCAGGAATGAGTTTTTATGCAAAAACTGTCTATTTCAACTTAATTCGTCCATCCAAAACGAACTTTGTACTTTGCTATGAAGTTCCACCAGGAATGAGTTTTTATGCAAAAATTGTCTATTTCAACTTAATTCGTCCATGCAAAACTAACTTTGTACTTTGCTATGAAGTTCCACCAGGAATGAGTTTTTATGCAAAAATTGTCTATTTCAACTTAATTCGTCCATCCAAAACGAACTTTGTACTTTGCTATGAAGTTCCACCAGGAATGAGTTTTTATGCAAAAACTGTCTATTTCAACTTAATTCGTCCATCCAAAACGAACCTTGTACTTTGCTATGAAGTTCTACCAGGAATGAGTTTTTATGCAAAAAATGTCTATTTCAACTTAATTCGTCCATGCAAAACTAACTTTGTACTTTGCTATGAAGTTCCACCAGGAATGAGTTTTTTATGCAAAAACTGTCTATTTCAACTTAATTCGTCCATCCAAAACGAACTTTGTACTTTGCTATGAAGTTCCACCAGGAATGAGTTTTTATGCAAAAACTGTCTATTTCAACTTAATTCGTCCATCCAAAACGAACTTTGTACTTTGCTATGAAGTTCCACCAGGAATGAGTTTTTATGCAAAAACTGTCTATTTCAACTTAATTCGTCCATCCAAAACGAACCTTGTACTTTGCTATGAAGTTCTACCAGGAATGAGTTTTTATGCAAAAAATGTCTATTTCAACTTAATTCGTCCATGCAAAACTAACTTTGTACTTTGCTATGAAGTTCTACCAGGAATGAGTTTTTATGCAAAAACTGTCTATTTCAACTTAATTCGTCCATCCAAAACGAACTTTGTACTTTGCTATGAAGTTCCACCAGGAATGAGTTTTTATGCAAAAACTGTCTATTTCAACTTAATTCGTCCATCCAAAACGAACTTTGTACTTTGCTATGAAGTTCCACCAGGAATGAGTTTTTATGCAAAAACTGTCTATTTCAACTTAATTCGTCCATCCAAAACGAACCTTGTACTTTGATATGAAGTTCTACCAGGAATGAGTTTTTATGCAAAAAATGTCTATTTCAACTTAATTCGTCCATGCAAAACTAACTTTGTACTTTGCTATGAAGTTCCACCAGGAATGAGTTTTTTATGCAAAAACTGTCTATTTCAACTTAATTCGTCCATCCAAAACGAACTTTGTACTTTGCTATGAAGTTCCACCAGGAATGAGTTTTTATGCAAAAACTGTCTATTTCAACTTAATTCGTCCATTCAGAACGAACTTTATACTTTGCTATGAAGTTCTACCAGGAATGAGTTTTTATGCAAAAACTGTCTATTTCAACTCAATTCGTCCATCCAAAACGAACTTTGTACTTTGCTATGAAGTTCTACCAGGAATGAGTTTTTATGCAAAAATTGTCTATTTCAACTTAATTCGTCCATCCAAAACGAACTTTGTACTTTGCTATGAAGTTCTACCAGGAATGAGTTTTTATGCAAAAACTGTCTATTTCAACTTAATTCGTCCATCCAAAACGAACTTTGTACTTTGCTATGAAGTTCCACCAGGAATGAGTTTTCATGCAAAACCTGTCTATTTCAACTTAATTCGTCCATGCAAAACTAACTTTGTACTTTGCTATGAAGTTCTACCAGGAATGAGTTTTTATGCAAAAACTGTCTATTTCAACTTAATTCGTCCATCCAAAACGAACTTTGTACTTTGCTATGAAGTTCCACCAGGAATGAGTTTTTATGCAAAAATTGTCTATTTCAACTTAATTCGTCCATGCAAAACTAACTTTGTACTTTGCTATGAAGTTCCACCAGGAATGAGTTTTTATGCAAAAACTGTCTATTTCAACTTAATTCGTCCATCCAAAACGAACTTTGTACTTTGCTATGAAGTTCTGCCAGGAATGAGTTTTTAAGCAAAAATTGTCTATTTCAACTTAATTCGTCCATGCAAAACGAACTTTGTACTTTGCTATGAAGTTCCACCAGGAATGAGTTTTTATGCAAAAACTGTCTATTTCAACTTAATTCGTCCATCCAAAACGAACTTTGTACTTTGCTATGAAGTGCTACGAGGAATGAGTTTTTATGCAAAAACTGTCTATTTCAACTTAATTCGTCCATGCAAAACTAACTTTGTACTTTGCTATGAAGTTCTACCAGGAATGAGTTTTTATGCAAAAACTGTCTATTTCAACTTAATTCGTCCATCCAAAACGAACTTTGTACTTTGCTATGAAGTTCCACCAGGAATGAGTTTTTATGCAAAAACTATCTATTTCAACTTAATTCGTCCATGCAAAACTAACTTTGTACTTTGCTATGAAGTTCCACCAGGAATGAGTTTTTATGCAAAAATTGTCTATTTCAACTTAATTCGTCCATGCAAAACTAACTTTGTACTTTGCTATGAAGTTCTACCAGGAATGAGTTTTTATGCAAAAACTGTCTATTTCAACTTAATTCGTCCATCCAAAACGAACTTTGTACTTTGCTATGAAGTGCTACGAGGAATGAGTTTTTATGCAAAAACTGTCTATTTCAACTTAATTCGTCCATGCAAAACTAACTTTGTACTTTGCTATGAAGTTCTACCAGGAATGAGTTTTTATGCAAAAACTGTCTATTTCAACTTAATTCGTCCATCCAAAACGAACTTTGTACTTTGCTATGAAGTTCCACCAGGAATGAGTTTTTATGCAAAAACTGTCTATTTCAACTTAATTCGTCCATGCAAAACTAACTTTGTACTTTGCTATGAAGTTCCACCAGGAATGAGTTTTTATGCAAAAATTGTCTATTTCAACTTAATTCGTCCATCCAAAACGAACTTTGTACTTTGCTATGAAGTTCCACCAGGAATGAGTTTTTATGCAAAAACTGTCTATTTCAACTTAATTCGTCCATCCAAAACGAACCTTGTACTTTGCTATGAAGTTCTACCAGGAATGAGTTTTTATGCAAAAAATGTCTATTTCAACTTAATTCGTCCATGCAAAACTAACTTTGTACTTTGCTATGAAGTTCCACCAGGAATGAGTTTTCATGCAAAACCTGTCTGTTTCAACTTAATTCGTCCATGCAAAACTAACTTTGTACTTTGCTATGAAGTTCTACCAGGAATGAGTTTTTATGCAAAAACTGTCTATTTCAACTTAATTCGTCCATCCAAAACGAACTTTGTACTTTGCTATGAAGTTCTACCAGGAATGAGTTTTTATGCAAAAACTGTCTATTTCAACTTAATTCGTCCATCCAAAACGAACTTTGTACTTTGCTATGGAGTTCCACCAGGAATGAGTTTTTATGCAAAAACTGTCTATTTCAACTTAATTCGTCCATCCAAAACGAACTTTGTACTTTGCTATGAAGTTCTACCAGGAATGAGTTTTTATGCAAAAACTGTCTATTTCAACTTAATTCGTCCATCCAAAACGAACTTTGTACTTTGCTATGAAGTTCTACCAGGAATGAGTTTTTATGCAAAAACTGTCTATTTCAACTTAATTCGTCCATCCAAAACGAACTTTGTACTTTGCTATGAAGTTCTACCAGGAATGAGTTTTTATGCAAAAACTGTCTATTTCAACTTAATTCGTCCATCCAAAACGAACTTTGTACTTTGCTATGAAGTTCCACCAGGAATGAGTTTTCATGCAAAAACTGTCTATTTCAACTTAATTCGTCCATCCAAAACGAACTTTGTACTTTGCTATGGAGTTCCACCAGGAATGAGTTTTTTTGCAAAAACTGTCTATTTCAACTTAATTCGTCCATTCAAAACGAACTTTGTACTTTGCTATGAAGTTCCACCAGGAATGAGTTTTTATGCAAAAACTGTCTATTTCAACTTAATTCGTCCATCCAAAACGAACTTTGTACTTTGCTATGAAGTTCCACCAGGAATGAGTTTTCATGCAAAACCTGTCTATTTCAACTTAATTCGTCCATGCACAACTAACTTTGTACTTTGCTATGAAGTTCTACCAGGAATGAGTTTTTATGCAAAAACTGTCTATTTCAACTCAATTCGTCCATCCAAAACGAACTTTGTACTTTGCTATGAAGTTCCACCAGGAATGAGTTTTTATGCAAAAACTGTCTATTTCAACTTAATTCGTCCATTCAAAACGAACTTTGTACTTTGCTATGAAGTTCTACCAGGAATGAGTTTTTATGCAAAAACTGTCTATTTCAACTTAATTCGTCCATCCAAAACGAACTTTGTACTTTGCTATGGAGTTCCACCAGGAATGAGTTTTTATGCAAAAACTGTCTATTTTAACTTAATTCGTCCATCCAAAACGAACTTTGTACTTTGCTATGAAGTGCTACCAGGAATGAGTTTTTATGCAAAAACTGTCTATTTCAACTTAATTCGTCCATCCAAAACGAACTTTGTACTTTGCTATGGAGTTCCACCAGGAATGAGTTTTTATGCAAAAACTGTCCATTTCAACTCAATTCGGACATCCAAAACGAACTTTGTACTTTGCTATGAAGTTCCACCAGGAATGAGTTTTTATGCAAAAACTGTCTATTTCAACTTAATTCGTCCATTCAAAACGAACTTTGTACTTTGCTATGAAGTTCTACCAGGAATGAGTTTTTATGCAAAAACTGTCTATTTCAACTTAATTCGTCCATCCAAAACGAACTTTGTACTTTGCTATGGAGTTCCACCAGGAATGAGTTTTTATGCAAAAACTGTCTATTTCAACTTAATTCGTCCATCCAAAACGAACTTTGTACTTTGCTATGAAGTGCTACCAGGAATGAGTTTTTATGCAAAAACTGTCTATTTCAACTCAATTCGTCCATCCAAAACGAACTTTGTACTTTGCTATGAAGTTCTACCAGGAATGAGTTTTTATGCAAAAACTGTCTATTTCAACTTAATTCGTCCATCCAAAACGAACTTTGTACTTTGCTATGAAGTTCCACCAGGAATGAGTTTTTATGCAAAAACTGTCTATTTCAACTTAATTCGTCCATGCACAACTAACTTTGTACTTTGCTATGAAGTTCCACCAGGAATGAGTTTTTATGCAAAAACTGTCTATTTCAAATTAATTCGTCCATTCAAAACGAACTTTGTACTTTGCTATGAAGTTCTACCAGGAATGAGTTTTTATGCAAAAACTGTCTATTTCAACTTAATTCGTCCATCCAAAACGAACTTTGTACTTTGCTATGGAGTTCCACCAGGAATGAGTTTTTATGCAAAAACTGTCTATTTCAACTCAATTCGTCCATCCAAAACGAACTTTGTACTTTGCTATGAAGTGCTACCAGGAATGAGTTTTTATGCAAAAACTGTCTATTTCAACTTAATTCGTCCATCCAAAACGAACTTTGTACTTTGCTATGGAGTTCCACCAGGAATGAGTTTTATGCAAAAACTGTCTATTTCAACTTAATTCGTCCATCCAAAACGAACTTTGTACTTTGCTATGGAGTTCCACCAGGAATGAGTTTTTACGCAAAAACTGTCTATTTCAACTTAATTCGTCCATCCAAAACGAACTTTGTACTTTGCTATGAAGTTCCACCAGGAATGAGTTTTTATGCAAAAACTGTCTATTTCAACTTAATTCGTCCATCCAAAACGAACTTTGTACTTTGCTATGAAGTTCTACCAGGAATGAGTTTTTATGCAAAAACTGTCTATTTCAACTTAATTCGTCCATCCAAAACGAACTTTGTACTTTGCTATGGAGTTCCACCAGGAATGAGTTTTTATGCAAAAACTGTCTATTTCAACTTAATTCGTCCATCCAAAACGAACTTTGTACTTTGCTATGAAGTGCTACCAGGAATGAGTTTTTATGCAAAAACTGTCTATTTCAACTCAATTCGTCCATCCAAAACGAACTTTGTACTTTGCTATGAAGTTCTACCAGGAATGAGTTTTTATGCAAAAACTGTCTATTTCAACTTAATTCGTCCATCCAAAACGAACTTTGTACTTTGCTATGAAGTTCTACCAGGAATGAGTTTTTATGCAAAAACTGTCTATTTCAACTTAATTCGTCCATCCAAAACGAACTTTGTACTTTGCTATGGAGTTCCACCAGGAATGAGTTTTTATGCAAAAACTGTCTATTTCAACTTAATTCGTCCATCCAAAACGAACTTTGTACTTTGCTATGAAGTGCTACCAGGAATGAGTTTTTATGCAAAAACTGTCTATTTCAACTCAATTCGTCCATCCAAAACGAACTTTGTACTTTGCTATGAAGTTCTGCCAGGAATGAGTTTTTAAGCAAAAATTGTCTATTTCAACTTAATTTGTCCATGCAAAACTAACTTTGTACTTTGCTATGAAGTTCCACCAGGAATGAGTTTTTATGCAAAAACTGTCTATTTCAACTTAATTCGTCCATCCAAAACGAACTTTGTACTTTGCTATGAAGTGCTACCAGGAATGAGTTTTTATGCAAAAACTGTCTATTTCAACTCAATTCGTCCATCCAAAACGAACTTTGTACTTTGCTATGAAGTTCTACCAGGAATGAGTTTTTATGCAAAAACTGTCTATTTCAACTTAATTCGTCCATCCAAAACGAACTTTGTACTTTGCTATGAAGTTCTACCAGGAATGAGTTTGTATGCAAAAACTGTCTATTTCAACTCAATTCGTCCATCCAAAACGAACTTTGTACTTTGCTATGAAGTTCTACCAGGAATGAGTTTTTATGCAAAAACTGTCTTTTTCAACTTAATTCGTCCATCCAAAACGAACTTTGTACTTTGCTATGGAGTTCCACCAGGAATGAGTTTTTATGCAAAAACTGTCTATTTCAACTTAATTCGTCCATCCAAAACGAACTTTGTACTTTGCAATGAAGTGCTACCAGGAATGAGTTTTTATGCAAAAACTGTCTATTTCAACTCAATTCGTCCATCCAAAACGAACTTTGTACTTTGCTATGAAGTTCCACCAGGAGTGCGTTTTTATGCAAAAACTGTCTATTTCAACTCAATTCGTCCATCCAAAACGAACTTTGTACTTTGCTATGAAGTTCTGCCAGGAATGAGTTTTTAGGCAAAAATTGTCTATTTCAACTTAATTCGTCCATCCAAAACGAACTTTGTACTTTGCTATGGAGTTCCACCAGGAATGAGTTTTTATGCAAAAACTGTCTATTTCAACTTAATTCGTCCATCCAAAACGAACTTTGTACTTTGCTATGAAGTGCTACCAGGAATGAGTTTTTATGCAAAAACTGTCTATTTCAACTTAATTCGTCCATCCAAAACGAACTTTGTACTTTGCTATGAAGTTCTACCAGGAATGAGTTTTTATGCAAAAACTGTCTATTTCAACTCAATTCGTCCATCCAAAACGAACTTTGTACTTTGCTATGAAGTTCCACCAGGAATGAGTTTTTATGCAAAAACTGTCTATTTCAACTTAATTCGTCCATCCAAAACGAACTTTGTACTTTGCTATGAAGTGCTACCAGGAATGAGTTTTTTTGCAAAAACTGTCTATTTCAACTTAATTCGTCCATCCAAAACGAACTTTGTACTTTGCTATGAAGTTCCACCAGGAATGAGTTTTCATGCAAAAACTGTCTATTTCAACTCAATTCGTCCATCCAAAACGAACTTTGTACTTTGCTATGAAGTTCTACCAGGAATGAGTTTGTATGCAAAAACTGTCTATTTCAACTCAATTCGTCCATCCAAAACGAACTTTGTACTTTGCTATGAAGTTCCACCAGGAATGAGTTTTCATGCAAAAACTGTCTATTTCAACTTAATTCGTCCATCCAAAACGAACTTTGTACTTTGCTATGAAGTTCTACCAGGAATGAGTTTTTATGCAAAAACTGTCTATTTCAACTTAATTCGTCCATCCAAAACGAACTTTGTACTTTGCTATGAGTTCTACCAGGAATGAGTTTTTATGCAAAAACTGTCTATTTCAACTTAATTCGTCCATCCAAAACGAACTTTGTACTTTGCTATGGAGTTCCACCAGGAATGAGTTTTTATGCAAAAACTGTCTATTTCAACTTAATTCGTCCATCCAAAACGAACTTTGTACTTTGCAATGAAGTGCTACCAGGAATGAGTTTTTATGCAAAAACTGTCTATTTCAACTCAATTCGTCCATCCAAAACGAACTTTGTACTTTGCTATGAAGTTCCACCAGGAATGCGTTTTTATGCAAAAACTGTCTATTTCAACTCAATTCGTCCATCCAAAACGAACTTTGTACTTTGCTATGAAGTGCTACCAGGAATGAGTTTTTATGCAAAAACTGTCTATTTCAACTCAATTCGTCCATCCAAAACGAACTTTGTACTTTGCTATGGAGTTCCACCAGGAATGCGTTTTTATGCAAAAACTGTCTATTTCAACTTAATTCGTCCATCCAAAACGAACTTTGTACTTTGCTATGAAGTGCTACCAGGAATGAGTTTTTATGCAAAAACTGTCTATTTCAACTTAATTCGTCCATCCAAAACGAACTTTGTACTTTGCTATGAAGTTCCACCAGGAATGAGTTTTTATGCAAAAACTGTCTATTTCAACTCAATTCGGACATCCAAAACGAACTTTGTACTTTGCTATGAAGTTCCACCAGGAATGAGTTTTTATGCAAAAACTTTCTATTTCAACTCAATTCGGACATCCAAAACGAACTTTGTACTTTGCTATGAAGTTCCACCAGGAATGAGTTTTTATGCAAAAACTTTCTATTTCAACTCAATTCGGACATCCAAAACGAACTTTGTACTTTGCTATGAAGTTCTACCAGGAATGAGTTTTTATGCAAAAACTGTCTATTTCAACTCAATTCGGACATCCAAAACGAACTTTGTACTTTGCTATGAAGTGCTACCAGGAATGAGTTTTTATGCAAAAACTGTCCATTTCAACTCAATTCGGACATCCAAAACGAACTTTGTACTTTGCTATGAAGTTCTACCAGGAATGAGTTTTTATGCAAAAACTGTCTATTTCAACTTAATTCGTCCATCCAAAACGAACTTTGTACTTTGCTATGAAGTTCCACCAGGAATGAGTTTTTATGCAAAAACTGTCTATTTCAACTCAATTCGGACATCCAAAACGAACTTTGTACTTTGCTATGAAGTTCCACCAGGAATGAGTTTTTATGCAAAAACTTTCTATTTCAACTTAATTCGGACATCCAAAACGAACTTTGTACTTTGCTATGAAGTTCTACCAGGAATGAGTTTTTAAGCAAAAACTGTCTATTTCAACTTAATTCGTCCATCCAAAACGAACTTTGTACTTTGCTATGAAGTTCCACCAGGAATGAGTTTTTATGCAAAAACTGTCTATTTCAACTCAATTCGGACATCCAAAACGAACTTTGTACTTTGCTATGAAGTTCCACCAGGAATGAGTTTTTATGCAAAAACTTTCTATTTCAACTCAATTCGGACATCCAAAACGAACTTTGTACTTTGCTATGAAGTTCCACCAGGAATGAGTTTTTATGCAAAAACTTTCTATTTCAACTCAATTCGGACATCCAAAACGAACTTTGTACTTTGCTATGAAGTTCCACCAGGAATGAGTTTTTATGCAAAAACTGTCTATTTCAACTCAATTCGGACATCCAAAACGAACTTTGTACTTTGCAATGAAGTGCTACCATGAATGAGTTTTTATGCAAAAACTGTCTATTTCAACTCAATTCGTCCATCCAAAACGAACTTTGTACTTTGCTATGAAGTTCCACCAGGAATGCGTTTTTATGCAAAAACTGTCTATTTCAACTCAATTCGTCCATCCAAAACGAACTTTGTACTTTGCTATGAAGTTCCACCAGGAATGAGTTTTTATGCAAAAACTGTCTATTTCAACTCAATTCGGACATCCAAAACGAACTTTGTACTTTGCTATGAAGTTCCACCAGGAATGAGTTTTTATGCAAAAACTTTCTATTTCAACTTAATTCGGACATCCAAAACGAACTTTGTACTTTGCTATGAAGTTCTACCAGGAATGAGTTTTTAAGCAAAAACTGTCTATTTCAACTTAATTCGTCCATCCAAAACGAACTTTGTACTTTGCTATGAAGTTCCACCAGGAATGAGTTTTTATGCAAAAACTGTCTATTTCAACTCAATTCGGACATCCAAAACGAACTTTGTACTTTGCTATGAAGTTCCACCAGGAATGAGTTTTTATGCAAAAACTTTCTATTTCAACTCAATTCGGACATCCAAAACGAACTTTGTACTTTGCTATGAAGTTCTACCAGGAATGAGTTTTCATGCAAAAACTGTCTATTTCAACTTAATTCGTCCATGCAAAACTAACTTTGTACTTTGCTATGGAGTTCCACCAGGAATGAGTTTTTATGCAAAAACTGTCTATTTCAACTTAATTCGTCCATCCAAAACGAACTTAGTACTTTGCTATGAAGTGCTACCAGGAATGAGTTTTTATGCAAAAACTGTCCATTTCAACTCAATTCGGACATCCAAAACGAACTTTGTACTTTGCTATGAAGTTCTACCAGGAATGAGTTTTTATGCAAAAACTGTCTATTTCAACTTAATTCGTCCATCCAAAACGAACTTTGTACTTTTCTATGAAGTTCTACCAGGAATGAGTTTTTATGCAAAAACTCTCTATTTCAACTTAATTCGTCCATCCAAAACGAACTTTGTACTTTGCTATGAAGTGCTACCAGGAATGAGTTTTTATGCAAAAACTGTCCATTTCAACTCAATTCGGACATCCAAAACGAACTTTGTACTTTGCTATGAAGTTCTACCAGGAATGAGTTTTTATGCAAAAACTGTCTATTTCAACTTAATTCGTCCATCCAAAACGAACTTTGTACTTTGCTATGAAGTTCTACCAGGAATGAGTTTTTATGCAAAAACTGTCCATTTCAACTCAATTCGGACATCCAAAACGAACTTTGTACTTTGCTATGAAGTTCTACCAGGAATGAGTTTTTATGCAAAAACTGTCTATTTCAACTTAATTCGTCCATCCAAAACGAACTTTGTACTTTGCTATGAAGTTCTACCAGGAATGAGTTTTTATGCAAAAACTGTCTATTTCAACTTAATTCGTCCATCCAAAACGAACTTTGTACTTTGCTATGAAGTGCTACCAGGAATGAGTTTTTATGCAAAAACTGTCCATTTCAACTCAATTCGGACATCCAAAACGAACTTTGTACTTTGCTATGAAGTTCTACCAGGAATGAGTTTTCATGCAAAAACTGTCTATTTCAACTTAATTCGTTCATCCAAAACTAACTTTGTACTTTGCTATGAAGTTCCACCAGGAATGAGTTTTCATGCAAAAACTGTCTATTTCAACTCAATTCGTCCATCCAAAACGAACTTTGTACTTTGCTATGAAGTTCCACCAGGAATGAGTTTTTATGCAAAAACTGTCTATTTCAACTTAATTCGTCCATGCAAAACTAACTTTGTACTTTGCTATGAAGTTCTACCAGGAATGAGTTTTCATGCAAAAACTGTCTATTTCAACTTAATTCGTCCATGCAAAACTAACTTTGTACTTTGCTATGAAGTTCTACCAGGAATGAGTTTTCATGCAAAAACTGTCTATTTCAACTTAATTCGTCCATGCAAAACTAACTTTGTACTTTGCTATGAAGTTCCACCAGGAATGAGTTTTCATGCAAAAACTGTCTATTTCAACTTAATTCGTCCATGCAAAACTAACTTTGTACTTTGCTACGAAGTTCCACCAGGAATGTGTTACCATGCAAAAACTGTCTATTTCAACTTAATTCGTCCATCCAAAACTAACTTTGTACTTTGCTACGAAGTTCCACCAGGAATGAGTTTTCATGCAAAAACTGTCTATTTCAACTTAATTCGTCCATGCAAAACTAACTTTGTACTTTGCTATGAAGTTCTACCAGGAATGAGTTTTCATGCAAAAACTGTCTATTTCAACTTAATTCGTCCATCCAAAACTAACTTTGTACTTTGCTATGAAGTTCTACCAGGAATGAGTTTTCATGCAAAAACTGTCTATTTCAACTTAATTCGTCCATCCAAAACTAACTTTGTACTTTGCTATGAAGTTCTACCAGGAATGAGTTTTCATGCAAAAACTGTCTATTTCAACTTAATTCGTCCATCCAAAACTAACTTTGTACTTTGCTACGAAGTTCCACCAGGAATGAGTTTTCATGCAAAAACTGTCTATTTCAACTTAATTCGTCCATCCAAAACTAACTTTGTACTTTGCTATGAAGTTCTACCAGGAATGAGTTTTCATGCAAAAACTGTCTATTTCAACTTAATTCGTCCATCCAAAACTAACTTTGTACTTTGCTATGAAGTTCTACCAGGAATGAGTTTTCATGCAAAAACTGTCTATTTCAACTTAATTCGTCCATGCAAAACTAACTTTGTACTTTGCTATGAAGTTCCACCAGGAATGAGTTTTCATGCAAAAACTGTCTATTTCAACTTAATTCGTCCATCCAAAACTAACTTTGTACTTTGCTACGAAGTGCTACCAGGAATGAGTTTTCATGCAAAAACTGTCTATTTCAACTTAATTCGTCCATGCAAAACTAACTTTGTACTTTGCTATGAAGTTCCACCAGGAATGAGTTTTCATGCAAAAACTGTCTATTTCAACTTAATTCGTCCATCCAAAACTAACTTTGTACTTTGCTATGAAGTTCTACCAGGAATGAGTTTTCATGCAAAAACTGTCTATTTCAACTTAATTCGTCCATCCAAAACTAACTTTGTACTTTGCTACGAAGTTCCACCAGGAATGAGTTTTCATGCAAAAACTGTCTATTTCAACTTAATTCGTCCATGCAAAACTAACTTTGTACTTTGCTATGAAGTTCCACCAGGAATGAGTTTTCATGCAAAAACTGTCTATTTCAACTTAATTCGTCCATGCAAAACTAACTTTGTACTTTGCTACGAAGTTCCACCAGGAATGTGTTACCATGCAAAAACTGTCTATTTCAACTTAATTCGTCCATCCAAAACTAACTTTGTACTTTGCTATGAAGTTCTACCAGGAATGAGTTTTCATGCAAAAACTGTCTATTTCAACTTAATTCGTCCATCCAAAACTAACTTTGTACTTTGCTACGAAGTTCCACCAGGAATGAGTTTTCATGCAAAAACTGTCTATTTCAACTTAATTCGTCCATCCAAAACTAACTTTGTACTTTGCTATGAAGTTCCACCAGGAATGAGTTTTCATGCAAAAACTGTCTATTTCAACTTAATTCGTCCATCCAAAACTAACTTTGTACTTTGCTATGAAGTTCTACCAGGAATGAGTTTTCATGCAAAAACTGTCTATTTCAACTTAATTCGTTCATCCAAAACTAACTTTGTACTTTGCTATGAAGTTCCACCAGGAATGAGTTTTCATGCAAAAACTGTCTATTTCAACTTAATTCGTCCATGCAAAACTAACTTTGTACTTTGCTATGAAGTTCCACCAGGAATGAGTTTTCATGCAAAAACTGTCTATTTCAACTTAATTCGTCCATGCAAAACTAACTTTGTACTTTGCTATGAAGTTCCACCAGGAATGAGTTTTCATGCAAAAACTGTCTATTTCAACTTAATTCGTCCATCCAAAACTAACTTTGTACTTTGCTATGAAGTTCTACCAGGAATGAGTTTTCATGCAAAAACTGTCTATTTCAACTTAATTCGTCCATCCAAAACTAACTTTGTACTTTGCTATGAAGTTCTACCAGGAATGAGTTTTCATGCAAAAACTGTCTATTTCAACTTAATTCGTCCATCCAAAACTAACTTTGTACTTTGCTATGAAGTTCCACCAGGAATGAGTTTTCATGCAAAAACTGTCTATTTCAACTTAATTCGTCCATCCAAAACTAACTTTGTACTTTGCTACGAAGTTCCACCAGGAATGAGTTTTCATGCAAAAACTGTCTATTTCAACTTAATTCGTCCATGCAAAACTAACTTTGTACTTTGCTATGAAGTTCCACCAGGAATGAGTTTTCATGCAAAAACTGTCTATTTCAACTTAATTCGTCCATCCAAAACTAACTTTGTACTTTGCTATGAAGTTCTACCAGGAATGAGTTTTCATGCAAAAACTGTCTATTTCAACTTAATTCGTCCATCCAAAACTAACTTTGTACTTTGCTATGAAGTTCTACCAGGAATGAGTTTTCATGCAAAAACTGTCTATTTCAACTTAATTCGTCCATCAAAAACTAACTTTGTACTTTGCTATGAAGTTCCACCAGGAATGAGTTTTCATGCAAAAACTGTCTATTTCAACTTAATTCGTCCATGCAAAACTAACTTTGTACTTTGCTTTGAAGTTCCACCAGGAATGAGTTTTCATGCAAAAACTGTCTATTTCAACTTAATTCGTCCATCCAAAACTAACTTTGTACTTTGCTATGAAGTTCTACCAGGAATGAGTTTTCATGCAAAAACTGTCTATTTCAACTTAATTCGTCCATGCAAAACTAACTTTGTACTTTGCTATGAAGTTCCACCAGGAATGAGTTTTCATGCAAAAACTGTCTATTTCAACTTAATTCGTCCATCCAAAACTAACTTTGTACTTTGCTACGAAGTTCTACCAGGAATGAGTTTTCATGCAAAAACTGTCTATTTCAACTTAATTCGTCCATCCAAAACTAACTTTGTACTTTGCTATGAAGTTCTACCAGGAATGAGTTTTCATGCAAAAACTGTCTATTTCAACTTAATTCGTCCATCCAAAACTAACTTTGTACTTTGCTACGAAGTTCTACCAGGAATGAGTTTTCATGCAAAAACTGTCTATTTCAACTTAATTCGTCCATGCAAAACTAACTTTGTACTTTGCTATGAAGTTCCACCAGGAATGAGTTTTCATGCAAAAACTGTCTATTTCAACTTAATTCGTCCATCCAAAACTAACTTTGTACTTTGCTATGAAGTTCTACCAGGAATGAGTTTTCATGCAAAAACTGTCTATTTCAACTTAATTCGTCCATCCAAAACTAACTTTGTACTTTGCTATGAAGTTCTACCAGGAATGAGTTTTCATGCAAAAACTGTCTATTTCAACTTAATTCGTCCATCAAAAACTAACTTTGTACTTTGCTATGAAGTTCCACCAGGAATGAGTTTTCATGCAAAAACTGTCTATTTCAACTTAATTCGTCCATGCAAAACTAACTTTGTACTTTGCTACGAAGTTCCACCAGGAATGAGTTTTCATGCAAAAACTGTCTATTTCAACTTAATTCGTCCATCCAAAACTAACTTTGTACTTTGCTATGAAGTTCTACCAGGAATGAGTTTTCATGCAAAAACTGTCTATTTCAACTTAATTCGTCCATGCAAAACTAACTTTGTACTTTGCTATGAAGTTCCACCAGGAATGAGTTTTCATGCAAAAACTGTCTATTTCAACTTAATTCGTCCATCCAAAACTAACTTTGTACTTTGCTATGAAGTTCTACCAGGAATGAGTTTTCATGCAAAAACTGTCTATTTCAACTTAATTCGTCCATCCAAAACTAACTTTGTACTTTGCTACGAAGTTCCACCAGGAATGAGTTTTCATGCAAAAACTGTCTATTTCAACTTAATTCGTCCATCCAAAACTAACTTTGTACTTTGCTACGAAGTTCCACCAGGAATGAGTTTTCATGCAAAAACTGTCTATTTCAACTTAATTCGTCCATCCAAAACTAACTTTGTACTTTGCTACGAAGTTCCACCAGGAATGAGTTTTCATGCAAAAACTGTCTATTTCAACTTAATTCGTCCATGCAAAACTAACTTTGTACTTTGCTACGAAGTTCCACCAGGAATGAGTTTTCATGCAAAAACTGTCTATTTCAACTTAATTCGTCCATGCAAAACTAACTTTGTACTTTGCTACGAAGTTCCACCAGGAATGAGTTTTCATGCAAAAACTGTCTATTTCAACTTAATTCGTCCATCCAAAACTAACTTTGTACTTTGCTACGAAGTTCCACCAGGAATGAGTTTTCATGCAAAAACTGTCTATTTCAACTTAATTCGTCCATGCAAAACTAACTTTGTACTTTGCTACGAAGTTCCACCAGGAATGAGTTTTCATGCAAAAACTGTCTATTTCAACTTAATTCGTCCATCCAAAACTAACTTTGTACTTTGCTACGAAGTTCCACCAGGAATGAGTTTTCATGCAAAAACTGTCTATTTCAACTTAATTCGTCCATCCAAAACTAACTTTGTACTTTGCTATGAAGTTCCAGCAGGAATGAGTTTTCATGCAAAAACTGTCTTTTTTATTTTAATTCGTCCATGCAAAACTAACTTTGTACTTTGCTATGAAGTGCTACCAGGAATGAGTTTTCATGCAAAAACTGTCTATTTCAACTTAATTCGTCCATCCAAAACTAACTTTGTACTTTGCTACGAAGTTCCACCAGGAATGAGTTTTCATGCAAAAACTGTCTTTTTTATTTTAATTCGTCCATGCAAAACTAACTTTGTACTTTGCTACGAAGTTCCACCAGGAATGAGTTTTCATGCAAAAACTGTCTATTTCAACTTAATTCGTCCATCCAAAACTAACTTTGTACTTTGCTATGAAGTTCTACCAGGAATGAGTTTTCATGCAAAAACTGTCTATTTCAACTTAATTCGTCCATCCAAAACTAACTTTGTACTTTGCTATGAAGTTCCACCAGGAATGAGTTTTCATGCAAAAACTGTCTATTTCAACTTAATTCGTCCATCCAAAACTAACTTTGTACTTTGCTATGAAGTTCCAGCAGGAATGAGTTTTCATGCAAAAACTGTCTATTTCAACTTAATTCGTCCATGCAAAACTAACTTTGTACTTTGCTATGAAGTTCCACCAGGAATGAGTTTTCATGCAAAAACTGTCTATTTCAACTTAATTCGTCCATGCAAAACTAACTTTGTACTTTGCTACGAAGTTCCACCAGGAATGAGTTTTCATGCAAAAACTGTCTATTTCAACTTAATTCTTCCATCCAAAACTAACTTTGTACTTTGCTATGAAGTTCTACCAGGAATGAGTTTTCATGCAAAAACTGTCTATTTCAACTTAATTCGTCCATCCAAAACTAACTTTGTACTTTGCTATGAAGTTCCACCAGGAATGAGTTTTCATGCAAAAACTGTCTATTTCAACTTAATTCGTCCATCCAAAACTAACTTTGTACTTTGCTATGAAGTTCCAGCAGGAATGAGTTTTCATGCAAAAACTGTCTTTTTTATTTTAATTCGTCCATGCAAAACTAACTTTGTACTTTGCTACGAAGTTCCACCAGGAATGAGTTTTCATGCAAAAACTGTCTATTTCAACTTAATTCGTCCATCCAAAACTAACTTTGTACTTTGCTATGAAGTTCCACCAGGAATGAGTTTTCATGCAAAAACTGTCTATTTCAACTTAATTCGTCCATCCAAAACTAACTTTGTACTTTGCTATGAAGTTCTACCAGGAATGAGTTTTCATGCAAAAATTGTCTATTTCAACTTAATTCGTCCATCCAAAACTAACTTTGTACTTTGCTATGAAGTTCCACCAGGAATGAGTTTTCATGCAAAAACTGTCTATTTCAACTTAATTCGTCCATCCAAAACTAACTTTGTACATTGCTACGAAGTTCCACCAGGAATGAGTTTTCATGCAAAAACTGTCTATTTCAACTTAATTCGTCCATCCAAAACTAACTTTGTACTTTGCTATGAAGTTCCAGCAGGAATGAGTTTTCATGCAAAAACTGTCTTTTTTATTTTAATTCGTCCATGCAAAACTAACTTTGTACTTTGCTACGAAGTTCCACCAGGAATGAGTTTTCATGCAAAAACTGTCTATTTCAACTTAATTCGTCCATCCAAAACTAACTTTGTACTTTGCTATGAAGTTCTACCAGGAATGAGTTTTCATGCAAAAACTGTCTATTTCAACTTAATTCGTCCATCCAAAACTAACTTTGTACATTGCTACGAAGTTCCACCAGGAATGAGTTTTCATGCAAAAACTGTCTATTTCAACTTAATTCGTCCATCCAAAACTAACTTTGTACTTTGCTATGAAGTTCCACCAGGAATGAGTTTTCATGCAAAAACTGTCTTTTTTATTTTAATTCGTCCATGCAAAACTAACTTTGTACGTTGCTATGAAGTTCCACCAGGAATGAGTTTTCATGCAAAAACTGTCTATTTCAACTTAATTCGTCCATGCAAAACTAACTTTGTACTTTGCTACGAAGTTCCACCAGGAATGAGTTTTCATGCAAAAACTGTCTATTTCAACTTAATTCGTCCATCCAAAACTAACTTTGTACTTTGCTATGAAGTTCTACCAGGAATGAGTTTTCATGCAAAAACTGTCTATTTCAACTTAATTCGTCCATCCAAAACTAACTTTGTACTTTGCTATGAAGTTCTACCAGGAATGAGTTTTCATGCAAAAACTGTCTATTTCAACTTAATTCGTCCATGCAAAACTAACTTTGTACTTTGCTATGAAGTTCCACCAGGAATGAGTTTTCATGCAAAAACTGTCTATTTCAACTTAATTCTTCCATCCAAAACTAACTTTGTACTTTGCTATGAAGTTCCAGCAGGAATGAGTTTTCATGCAAAAACTGTCTTTTTTATTTTAATTCGTCCATGCAAAACTAACTTTGTACTTTGCTATGAAGTTCCACCAGGAATGAGTTTTCATGCAAAAACTGTCTATTTCAACTTAATTCGTCCATGCAAAACTAACTTTGTACTTTGCTACGAAGTTCCACCAGGAATGAGTTTTCATGCAAAAACTGTCTATTTCAACTTAATTCGTCCATCCAAAACTAACTTTGTACTTTGCTATGAAGTTCTACCAGGAATGAGTTTTCATGCAAAAACTGTCTATTTCAACTTAATTCGTCCATCCAAAACTAACTTTGTACTTTGCTATGAAGTTCCACCAGGAATGAGTTTTCATGCAAAAACTGTCTATTTCAACTTAATTCGTCCATGCAAAACTAACTTTGTACTTTGCTATGAAGTTCCACCAGGAATGAGTTTTCATGCAAAAACTGTCTATTTCAACTTAATTCGTCCATCCAAAACTAACTTTGTACTTTGCTACGAAGTTCCACCAGGAATGAGTTTTCATGCAAAAACTGTCTATTTCAACTTAATTCGTCCATGCAAAACTAACTTTGTACTTTGCTACGAAGTTCCACCAGGAATGAGTTTTCATGCAAAAACTGTCTATTTCAACTTAATTCGTCCATCCAAAACTAACTTTGTACTTTGCTACGAAGTTCCACCAGGAATGAGTTTTCATGCAAAAACTGTCTATTTCAACTTAATTCGTCCATCCAAAACTAACTTTGTACTTTGCTACGAAGTTCCACCAGGAATGAGTTTTCATGCAAAAACTGTCTATTTCAACTTAATTCGTCCATGCAAAACTAACTTTGTACTTTGCTATGAAGTTCTACCAGGAATGAGTTTTCATGCAAAAACTGTCTATTTCAACTTAATTCGTCCATGCAAAACTAACTTTGTACTTTGCTATGAAGTTCCACCAGGAATGAGTTTTCATGCAAAAACTGTCTATTTCAACTTAATTCGTCCATCCAAAACTAACTTTGTACTTTGCTATGAAGTTCCACCAGGAATGAGTTTTCATGCAAAAACTGTCTATTTCAACTTAATTCGTCCATGCAAAACTAACTTTGTACTTTGCTATGAAGTTCCACCAGGAATGAGTTTTCATGCAAAACTGTCTATTTCAACTTAATTCGTTTATGCAAAACTAACTTTGTACTTTGCTACGAAGTTCCACCAGGAATGAGTTTTCATGCAAAAACTGTCTATTTCAACTTAATTCGTCCATCCAAAACTAACTTTGTACTTTGCTACGAAGTTCCACCAGGAATGAGTTTTCATGCAAAAACTGTCTATTTCAACTTAATTCGTCCATCCAAAACTAACTTTGTACTTTGCTACGAAGTTCCACCAGGAATGAGTTTTCATGCAAAACTGTCTATTTCAACTTAATTCGTTTATGCAAAACTAACTTTGTACTTTGCTACGAAGTTCTACCAGGAATGAGTTTTCATGCAAAAACTGTCTATTTCAACTTAATTCGTCCATCCAAAACTAACTTTGTACTTTGCTACGAAGTTCCACCAGGAATGAGTTTTCATGCAAAAACTGTCTATTTCAACTTAATTCGTCCATCCAAAACTAACTTTGTACTTTGCTACGAAGTTCCACCAGGAATGAGTTTTCATGCAAAAACTGTCTATTTCAACTTAATTCGTCCATCCAAAACTAACTTTGTACTTTGCTACGAAGTTCCACCAGGAATGAGTTTTCATGCAAAACTGTCTATTTCAACTTAATTCGTTTATGCAAAACTAACTTTGTACTTTGCTACGAAGTTCTACCAGGAATGAGTTTTCATGCAAAAACTGTCTATTTCAACTTAATTCGTCCATCCAAAACTAACTTTGTACTTTGCTACGAAGTTCCACCAGGAATGAGTTTTCATGCAAAAACTGTCTATTTCAACTTAATTCGTCCATCCAAAACTAACTTTGTACTTTGCTACGAAGTTCCACCAGGAATGAGTTTTCATGCAAAACTGTCTATTTCAACTTAATTCGTTTATGCAAAACTAACTTTGTACTTTGCTACGAAGTTCTACCAGGAATGAGTTTTCATGCAAAAACTGTCTATTTCAACTTAATTCGTCCATCCAAAACTAACTTTGTACTTTGCTACGAAGTTCCACCAGGAATGAGTTTTCATGCAAAAACTGTCTATTTCAACTTAATTCGTCCATGCAAAACTAACTTTGTACTTTGCTATGAAGTTCTACCAGGAATGAGTTTTCATGCAAAAACTGTCTATTTCAACTTAATTCGTCCATGCAAAACTAACTTTGTACTTTGCTACGAAGTTCCACCAGGAATGAGTTTTCATGCAAAAACTGTCTATTTCAACTTAATTCGTCCATCCAAAACTAACTTTGTACTTTGCTACGAAGTTCCACCAGGAATGAGTTTTCATGCAAAAACTGTCTATTTCAACTTAATTCGTCCATGCAAAACTAACTTTGTACTTTGCTATGAAGTTCTACCAGGAATGAGTTTTCATGCAAAAACTGTCTATTTCAACTTAATTCGTCCATGCAAAACTAACTTTGTACTTTGCTACGAAGTTCCACCAGGAATGAGTTTTCATGCAAAACTGTCTATTTCAACTTAATTCGTTTATGCAAAACTAACTTTGTACTTTGCTACGAAGTTCTACCAGGAATGAGTTTTCATGCAAAAACTGTCTATTTCAACTTAATTCGTCCATCCAAAACTAACTTTGTACTTTGCTACGAAGTTCCACCAGGAATGAGTTTTCATGCAAAAACTGTCTATTTCAACTTAATTCGTCCATCCAAAACTAACTTTGTACTTTGCTACGAAGTTCCACCAGGAATGAGTTTTCATGCAAAAACTGTCTATTTCAACTTAATTCGTCCATCCAAAACTAACTTTGTACTTTGCTACGAAGTTCCACCAGGAATGAGTTTTCATGCAAAACTGTCTATTTCAACTTAATTCGTTTATGCAAAACTAACTTTGTACTTTGCTACGAAGTTCTACCAGGAATGAGTTTTCATGCAAAAACTGTCTATTTCAACTTAATTCGTCCATCCAAAACTAACTTTGTACTTTGCTACGAAGTTCCACCAGGAATGAGTTTTCATGCAAAAACTGTCTATTTCAACTTAATTCGTCCATGCAAAACTAACTTTGTACTTTGCTATGAAGTTCTACCAGGAATGAGTTTTCATGCAAAAACTGTCTATTTTAACTTAATTCGTCCATGCAAAACTAACTTTGTACTTTGCTATGAAGTTCTACCAGGAATGAGTTTTCATGCAAAAACTGTCTATTTCAACTTAATTCGTCCATCCAAAACTAACTTTGTACTTTGCTACGAAGTTCCACCAGGAATGAGTTTTCATGCAAAAACTGTCTATTTCAACTTAATTCGTCCATCCAAAACTAACTTTGTACTTTGCTACGAAGTTCCACCAGGAATGAGTTTTCATGCAAAAACTGTCTATTTCAACTTAATTCGTCCATCCAAAACTAACTTTGTACTTTGCTACGAAGTTCCACCAGGAATGAGTTTTCATGCAAAACTGTCTATTTCAACTTAATTCGTTTATGCAAAACTAACTTTGTACTTTGCTATGAAGTTCCACCAGGAATGAGTTTTCATGCAAAAACTGTCTATTTCAACTTAATTCGTCCATCCAAAACTAACTTTGTACTTTGCTACGAAGTTCCACCAGGAATGAGTTTTCATGCAAAAACTGTCTATTTCAACTTAATTCGTCCATCCAAAACTAACTTTGTACTTTGCTACGAAGTTCCACCAGGAATGAGTTTTCATGCAAAACTGTCTATTTCAACTTAATTCGTTTATGCAAAACTAACTTTGTACTTTGCTACGAAGTTCTACCAGGAATGAGTTTTCATGCAAAAACTGTCTATTTCAACTTAATTCGTCCATCCAAAACTAACTTTGTACTTTGCTACGAAGTTCCACCAGGAATGAGTTTTCATGCAAAAACTGTCTATTTCAACTTAATTCGTCCATGCAAAACTAACTTTGTACTTTGCTATGAAGTTCTACCAGGAATGAGTTTTCATGCAAAAACTGTCTATTTCAACTTAATTCGTCCATGCAAAACTAACTTTGTACTTTGCTATGAAGTTCCACCAGGAATGAGTTTTCATGCAAAAACTGTCTATTTCAACTTAATTCGTCCATGCAAAACTAACTTTGTACTTTGCTATGAAGTTCCACCAGGAATGAGTTTTCATGCAAAAACTGTCTATTTCAACTTAATTCGTCCATGCAAAACTAACTTTGTACTTTGCTATGAAGTTCCACCAGGAATGAGTTTTCATGCAAAAACTGTCTATTTCAACTTAATTCGTCCATCCAAAACTAACTTTGTACTTTGCTACGAAGTTCCACCAGGAATGAGTTTTCATGCAAAAACTGTCTATTTCAACTTAATTCGTCCATGCAAAACTAACTTTGTACTTTGCTATGAAGTTCTACCAGGAATGAGTTTTCATGCAAAAACTGTCTATTTCAACTTAATTCGTCCATGCAAAACTAACTTTGTACTTTGCTATGAAGTTCCACCAGGAATGAGTTTTCATGCAAAAACTGTCTATTTCAACTTAATTCGTCCATCCAAAACTAACTTTGTACTTTGCTACGAAGTTCCACCAGGAATGAGTTTTCATGCAAAAACTGTCTATTTCAACTTAATTCGTCCATGCAAAACTAACTTTGTACTTTGCTACGAAGTTCCACCAGGAATGAGTTTTCATGCAAAAACTGTCTATTTCAACTTAATTCGTCCATCCAAAACTAACTTTGTACTTTGCTACGAAGTTCTACCAGGAATGAGTTTTCATGCAAAAACTGTCTATTTCAACTTAATTCGTCCATCCAAAACTAACTTTGTACTTTGCTACGAAGTTCCACCAGGAATGAGTTTTCATGCAAAAACTGTCTATTTCAACTTAATTCGTCCATCCAAAACTAACTTTGTACTTTGCTATGAAGTTCCACCAGGAATGAGTTTTCATGCAAAAACTGTCTATTTCAAATTAATTCGTCCATGCAAAACTAACTTTGTACTTTGCTATGAAGATCTACCAGGAATGAGTTTTCATGCAAAAACTGTCTATTTCAAATTAATTCGTCCATGCAAAACTAACTTTGTACTTTGCTATGAAGTTCCACCAGGAATGAGTTTTCATGCAAAAACTGTCTATTTCAACTTAATTCGTCCATCCAAAACTAACTTTGTACTTTGCTACGAAGTTCCACCAGGAATGAGTTTTCATGCAAAAACTGTCTATTTCAACTTAATTCGTCCATGCAAAACTAACTTTGTACTTTGCTATGAAGTTCTACCAGGAATGAGTTTTCATGCAAAAACTGTCTTTTTTATTTTAATTCGTCCATGCAAAACTAACTTTGTACTTTGCTATGAAGTTCCACCAGGAATGAGTTTTCATGCAAAAACTGTCTATTTCAACCTAATTCGTCCATGCAAAACGAACTTTGTACTTTGCTATGAAGTTCTACCAGGAATGAGTTTTCATGCAAAAACTGTCTATTTCAACTTAATTCGTCCATGCAAAACTAACTTTGTACTTTGCTATGAAGTTCCACCAGGAATGAGTTTTCATGCAAAAACTGTCTATTTCAACTTAATTCGTCCATGCAAAACTAACTTTGTACTTTGCTACGAAGTTCCACCAGGAATGAGTTTTCATGCAAAAACTGTCTATTTCAACCTAATTCGTCCATCCAAAACTAACTTTGTACTTTGCTACGAAGTTCCACCAGGAAAGAGTTTTCATGCAAAAACTGTCTATTTCAACTTAATTCGTCCATCCAAAACTAACTTTGTACTTTGCTATGAAGTTCTACCAGAAATGAGTTTTCATGCAAAAACTGTCTATTTCAACTTAATTCGTCCATCCAAAACTAACTTTGTACTTTGCTATGAAGTTCCAGCAGGAATGAGTTTTCATGCAAAAACTGTCTTTTTTATTTTAATTCGTCCATGCAAAACTAACTTTGTACTTTGCTATGAAGTTCCACCAGGAATGAGTTTTCATGCAAAAACTGTCTATTTCAACTTAATTCGTCCATGCAAAACTAACTTTGTACTTTGCTATGAAGTTCCACCAGGAATGAGTTTTCATGCAAAAACTGTCTATTTCAACTTAATTCGTCCATCCAAAACTAACTTTGTACTTTGCTATGAAGTTCCACCAGGAATGAGTTTTCATGCAAAAACTGTCTATTTCAACTTAATTCGTCCATGCAAAACTAACTTTGTACTTTGCTATGAAGTTCCACCAGGAATGAGTTTTCATGCAAAAACTGTCTATTTCAACTTAATTCGTCCATCCAAAACTAACTTTGTACTTTGCTACGAAGTTCCACCAGGAATGAGTTTTCATGCAAAAACTGTCTATTTCAACTTAATTCGTCCATGCAAAACTAACTTTGTACTTTGCTACGAAGTTCCACCAGGAATGAGTTTTCATGCAAAAACTGTCTATTTCAACTTAATTCGTCCATCCAAAACTAACTTTGTACTTTGCTACGAAGTTCTACCAGGAATGAGTTTTCATGCAAAAACTGTCTAATTCAACTTAATTCGTCCATCCAAAACTAACTTTGTACTTTGCTACGAAGTTCCACCAGGAATGAGTTTTCATGCAAAAACTGTCTTTTTCAACTTAATTCGTCCATCCAAAACTAACTTTGTACTTTGCTATGAAGTTCCACCAGGAATGAGTTTTCATGCAAAAACTGTCTATTTCAACTTAATTCGTCCATGCAAAACTAACTTTGTACTTTGCTATGAAGTTCTACCAGGAATGAGTTTTCATGCAAAAACTGTCTATTTCAAATTAATTCGTCCATGCAAAACTAACTTTGTACTTTGCTATGAAGTTCCACCAGGAATGAGTTTTCATGCAAAAACTGTCTATTTCAACTTAATTCGTCCATCCAAAACTAACTTTGTACTTTGCTACGAAGTTCCACCAGGAATGAGTTTTCATGCAAAAACTGTCTATTTCAACTTAATTCGTCCATGCAAAACTAACTTTGTACTTTGCTACGAAGTTCCACCAGGAATGAGTTTTCATGCAAAAACTGTCTATTTCAACTTAATTCGTTTATGCAAAACTAACTTTGTACTTTGCTATGAAGTTCTACCAGGAATGAGTTTTCATGCAAAAACTGTCTATTTCAACTTAATTCGTCCATGCAAAACTAACTTTGTACTTTGCTACGAAGTTCCACCAGGAATGAGTTTTCATGCAAAAACTGTCTATTTCAACTTAATTCGTCCATCCAAAACTAACTTTGTACTTTGCTACGAAGTTCCACCAGGAATGAGTTTTCATGCAAAAACTGTCTATTTCAACTTAATTCGTCCATCCAAAACTAACTTTGTACTTTGCTACGAAGTTCCACCAGGAATGAGTTTTCATGCAAAAACTGTCTATTTCAACTTAATTCGTCCATCCAAAACTAACTTTGTACTTTGCTATGAAGTTCCACCAGGAATGAGTTTTCATGCAAAAATTTTCTATTTCAACTTAATTCGTCCATGCAAAACTAACTTTGTACTTTGCTACGAAGTTCTACCAGGAATGAGTTTTCATGCAAAAACTGTCTATTTTAACTTAATTCGTTTATGCAAAACTAACTTTGTACTTTGCTATGAAGTTCCAGCAGGAATGAGTTTTCATGCAAAAACTGTCTTTTTTATTTTAATTCGTCCATGCAAAACTAACTTTGTACTTTGCTATGAAGTTCTACCAGGAATGAGTTTTCATGCAAAAACTGTCTTTTTTATTTTAATTCGTCCATCCAAAACTAACTTTGTACTTTGCTATGAAGTTCCACCAGGAATGAGTTTTCATGCAAAAACTGTCTTTTTTATTTTAATTCGTCCATCCAAAACTAACTTTGTACTTTGCTACGAAGTTCCACCAGGAATGAGTTTTCATGCAAAAACTGTCTATTTCAACTTAATTCGTCCATGCAAAACTAACTTTGTACTTTGCTATGAAGTTCCACCAGGAATGAGTTTTCATGCAAAAACTGTCTATTTCAACTTAATTCGTCCATGCAAAACTAACTTTGTACTTTGCTATGAACTTCCACCAGGAATGAGTTTGCATGCAAAAACTGTCTATTTCAACTTAATTCGTCCATGCAAAACTAACTTTGTACTTTGCTATGAAGTTCTACCAGGAATGAGTTTTCATGCAAAAACTGTCTATTTTAACTTAATTCGTTTATGCAAAACTAACTTTGTACTTTGCTATGAAGTTCCACCAGGAATGAGTTTTCATGCAAAAACTGTCTATTTCAACTTAATTCGTCCATGCAAAACTAACTTTGTACTTTGCTATGAAGTTCCACCAGGAATGAGTTTTCATGCAAAAACTGTCTATTTCAACTTAATTTTTCCATGCAAAACTAACTTTGTACTTTGCTACGAAGTTCCACCAGGAATGAGTTTTCATGCAAAAACTGTCTATTTCAACTTAATTCGTTTATGCAAAACTAACTTTGTACTTTGCTATGAAGTTCTACCAGGAATGAGTTTTCATGCAAAAACTGTCCATTTCAACTTAATTCGTCCATGCAAAACTAACTTTGTACTTTGCTATGAAGTTCCACCAGGAATGAGTTTTCATGCAAAAACTGTCTATTTCAACTTAATTCGTCCATGCAAAACTAACTTTGTACTTTGCTATGAACTTCCACCAGGAATGAGTTTGCATGCAAAAACTGTCTATTTCAACTTAATTCGTCCATGCAAAACTAACTTTGTACTTTGCTATGAAGTTCTACCAGGAATGAGTTTTTAAGCAAAAATTGTCTATTTCAACTTAATTCGTCCATGCAAAACTAACTTTGCACTTTGCTACGAAGTTCCACCAGGAATGAGTTTTCATGCAAAAACTGTCTATTTCAACTTAATTCGTCCATGCAAAACTAACTTTGTACTTTGCTATGAAGTTCCACCAGGAATGAGTTTTCATGCAAAAACTGTCTATTTCAACTTAATTTTTCCATGCAAAACTAACTTTGTACTTTGCTATGAAGTTCCACCAGGAATGAGTTTTCATGCAAAAACTGTCTATTTCAACTTAATTCGTCCATCCAAAACTAACTTTGTACTTTGCTATGAAGTTCTGCCAGGAATGAGTTTTTAAGCAAAAATTGTCTATTTCAACTTAATTCGTCCATGCAAAACTAACTTTGTACTTTGCTATGAAGTTCCACCAGGAATGAGTTTTTATGCAAAAACTGTCTATTTCAACTTAATTCGTCCATGCAAAACTAACTTTGTACTTTGCTATGAAGTTCCACCAGGAATGAGTTTTCATGCAAAAACTGTCTATTTCAACTTAATTCGTCCATGCAAAACTAACTTTGCACTTTGCTACGAAGTTCCACCAGGAATGAGTTTTCATGCAAAAACTGTCTATTTCAACTTAATTCGTCCATCCAAAACGAACTTTGTACTTTGCTATGAAGTTCTACCAGGAATGAGTTTGCATGCAAAAACTGTTCATTTCAACTTAATTCGTTTATGCAAAACTAACTTTGTACTTTGCTACGAAGTTCCACCAGGAATGAGTTTTCATGCAAAAACTGTCTATTTCAACTTAATTCGTCCATGCAAAACTAACTTTGTACTCTGCTATGAAGTACCACCAGGAATGAGTTTGCATGCAAAAACTGTCTATTTCAACTTAATTCGTCAATGCAAAACTAACTTTGTACTTTGCTATGAAGTTCCACCAGGAATGAGTTTTCATGCAAAAACTGTCTATTTCAACTTAATTCGTCCATCCAAAACGAACTTTGTACTTTGCTATGAAGTTCTACAAGGAATGAGTTTTTATGCAAAAACTGTCTATTTCAACTTAATTCGTCCATGCAAAACTAACTTTGTACTTTGCTATGAAGTTCCACCAGGAATGAGTTTTCATGCAAAAACTGTCTATTTCAACTTAATTCGTCCATGCAAAACTAACTTTGTACTTTGCTATGAAGTTCCACCAGGAATGAGTTTTCATGCAAAAACTGTCTATTTCAACTTAATTCGTCCATGCAAAACTAACTTTGTACTTTGCTATGAAGTGCTACCAGGAATGAGTTTTTATGCAAAAACTGTCTATTTCAACTTAATTCGTCCATCCAAAACGAACTTTGTACTTTGCTATGAAGTTCTACAAGGAATGAGTTTTTATGCAAAAACTGTCTATTTCAACTTAATTCGTCCATCCAAAACGAACTTTGTACTTTGCTATGAAGTTCTACCAGGAATGAGTTTTTATGCAAAAACTGTCTATTTCAACCTAATTCGTCCATCCAAAACGAACTTTGTACTTTGCTATGAAGTTCCACCAGGAATGAGTTTTTATGCAAAAACTGTCTATTTCAACTTAATTCGTCCATGCAAAACTAACTTTGTACTTTGCTATGAAGTTCCACCAGGAATGAGTTTTCATGCAAAAACTGTCTATTTCAACTTAATTCGTCCATGCAAAACTAACTTTGTATTTTGCTATGAAGTTCCACCAGGAATGAGTTTTTAAGCAAAAATTGTCTATTTCAACTTAATTCGTCCATGCAAAACTAACTTTGTACTTTGCTATGAAGTTCCACCAGGAATGAGTTTGCATGCAAAAACTGTCTATTTCAACTTAATTCGTCCATGCAAAACTAACTTTGTACTTTGCTATGAAGTGCTACCAGGAATGAGTTTTTATGCAAAAACTGTCTATTTCAACTTAATTCGTCCATCCAAAACGAACTTTGTACTTTGCTATGAAGTTCTACAAGGAATGAGTTTTTATGCAAAAACTGTCTATTTCAACTTAATTCGTCCATCCAAAACGAACTTTGTACTTTGCTATGAAGTTCTACCAGGAATGAGTTTTTATGCAAAAACTGTCTATTTCAACCTAATTCGTCCATCCAAAACGAACTTTGTACTTTGCTATGAAGTTCCACCAGGAATGAGTTTTTATGCAAAAACTGTCTATTTCAACTTAATTCGTCCATGCAAAACTAACTTTGTACTTTGCTATGAAGTTCCACCAGGAATGAGTTTTCATGCAAAAACTGTCTATTTCAACTTAATTCGTCCATGCAAAACTAACTTTGTACTTTGCTATGAAGTTCCACCAGGAATGAGTTTTCATGCAAAAACTGTCTATTTCAACTTAATTCGTCCATGCAAAACTAACTTTGTACTTTGCTATGAAGTTCCACCAGGAATGAGTTTGCATGCAAAAACTGTCTATTTCAACTTAATTCGTCAATGCAAAACTAACTTTGAACTTTGCTATGAAGTTCCACCAGGAATGAGTTTTCATGCAAAAACTGTCTATTTCAACTTAATTCGTCCATGCAAAACTAACTTTGTACTTTGCTATGAAGTTCTACCAGGAATGAGTTTTCATGCAAAAACTGTCTATTTCAACTTAATTCGTCCATGCAAAACTAACTTTGTACTTTGCTATGACGTTCTACCAGGAATGAGTTTTCATGCAAAAACTGTCTATTTCAACTTAATTCGTCCATGCAAAACTAACTTTGAACTTTGCTATGAAGTTCCACCAGGAATGAGTTTTCATGCAAAAACTGTCTATTTCAACTTAATTCGTCCATCCAAAACGAACTTTGTACTTTGCTATGAAGTTCTACCAGGAATGAGTTTTCATGCAAAAACTGTCTATTTTAACTTAATTCGTTTATGCAAAACTAACTTTGTACTTTGCTACGAAGTTCCACCAGGAATGAGTTTTCATGCAAAAACTGTCTATTTCAACTTAATTCGTCAATGCAAAACTAACTTTGAACTTTGCTATGAAGTTCCAGCAGGAATGAGTTTTCATGCAAAAACTGTCTATTTCAACTTAATTCGTCCATGCAAAACTAACTTTGTACTTTGCTATGACGTTCTACCAGGAATGAGTTTTCATGCAAAAACTGTCTATTTCAACTTAATTCGTCCATGCAAAACTAACTTTGAACTTTGCTATGAAGTTCCACCAGGAATGAGTTTTCATGCAAAAACTGTCTATTTCAACTTAATTCGTCCATCCAAAACGAACTTTGTACTTTGCTATGAAGTTCTACCAGGAATGAGTTTTTATGCAAAAACTGTCTATTTCAACTTAATTCGTCCATCCAAAACGAACTTTGTACTTTGCTATGAAGTTCTACCAGGAATGAGTTTGCATGCAAAAACTGTCTATTTCAACTTAATTCGTTTATGCAAAACTAACTTTGTACTTTGCTACGAAGTTCCACCAGGAATGAGTTTTCATGCAAAAACTGTCTATTTCAACTTAATTCGTCCATGCAAAACTAACTTTGAACTTTGCTATGAAGTTCCACCAGGAATGAGTTTTTATGCAAAAACTGTCTATTTCAACTTAATTCGTCCATGCAAAACTAACTTTGTACTTTGCTATGAAGTTCTACCAGGAATGAGTTTTCATGCAAAAACTGTCTATTTCAACTTAATTCGTTTATGCAAAACTAACTTTGTACTTTGCTATGAAGTGCTACCAGGAATGAGTTTTTATGCAAAAACTGTCTATTTCAACTTAATTCGTCCATCCAAAACGAATTTTGTACTTTGCTATGAAGTTCTACCAGGAATGAGTTTTTATGCAAAAACTGTCTATTTCAACTTAATTCGTCCATCCAAAACGAACTTTGTACTTTGCTATGAAGTTCTACAAGGAATGAGTTTTTATGCAAAAACTGTCTATTTCAACTTAATTCGTCCATCCAAAACGAACTTTGTACTTTGCTATGAAGTTCTACCAGGAATGAGTTTTTATGCAAAAACTGTCTATTTCAACTTAATTCGTCCATCCAAAACGAACTTTGTACTTTGCTATGAAGTTCTACCAGGAATGAGTTTGCATGCAAAAACTGTCTATTTCAACTTAATTCGTCCATGCAAAACTAACTTTGTACTTTGCTATGAAGTTCCACCAGGAATGAGTTTTCATGCAAAACTGTCTATTTCAACTTAATTCGTTTATGCAAAACTAACTTTGTACTTTGCTACGAAGTTCCACCAGGAATGAGTTTTCATGCAAAAACTGTCTATTTCAACTTAATTCGTCCATCCAAAACTAACTTTGTACTTTGCTACGAAGTTCCACCAGGAATGAGTTTTCATGCAAAAACTGTCTATTTCAAATTAATTCGTCCATGCAAAACTAACTTTGTACTTTGCTACGAAGTTCCACCAGGAATGAGTTTTCATGCAAAAACTGTCTATTTCAACTTAATTCGTCCATCCAAAACTAACTTTGTACTTTGCTACGAAGTTCCACCAGGAATGAGTTTTCATGCAAAAACTGTCTATTTCAACTTAATTCGTCCATGCAAAACTAACTTTGTACTTTGCTATGAAGTTCTACCAGGAATGAGTTTTCATGCAAAAACTGTCTATTTCAACTTAATTCGTCCATGCAAAACTAACTTTGTACTTTGCTATGAAGTTCCACCAGGAATGAGTTTTCATGCAAAAACTGTCTATTTCAACTTAATTCGTCCATGCAAAACTAACTTTGTACTTTGCTATGAAGTTCTACCAGGAATGAGTTTTCATGCAAAAACTGTCTATTTCAACTTAATTCGTCCATGCAAAACTAACTTTGTACTTTGCTATGAAGTTCTACCAGGAATGAGTTTTCATGCAAAAACTGTCTATTTCAACTTAATTCGTTTATGCAAAACTAACTTTGTACTTTGCTACGAAGTTCCACCAGGAATGAGTTTTCATGCAAAAACTGTCTATTTCAACTTAATTCGTTTATGCAAAACTAACTTTGTACTTTGCTACGAAGTTCCACCAGGAATGAGTTTTCATGCAAAAACTGTCTATTTCAACTTAATTCGTCAATGCAAAACTAACTTTGAACTTTGCTATGAAGTTCCACCAGGAATGAGTTTTCATGCAAAAACTGTCTATTTCAACTTAATTCGTCCATGCAAAACTAACTTTGTACTTTGCTATGAAGTTCTACCAGGAATGAGTTTTCATGCAAAAACTGTCTATTTCAACTTAATTCGTCCATGCAAAACTAACTTTGTACTTTGCTATGAAGTTCCACCAGGAATGAGTTTTCATGCAAAAACTGTCTATTTCAACTTAATTCGTCCATGCAAAACTAACTTTGTACTTTGCTATGAAGTTCTACCAGGAATGAGTTTTCATGCAAAAACTGTCTATTTCAACTTAATTCGTCCATGCAAAACTAACTTTGTACTTTGCTATGAAGTTCTACCAGGAATGAGTTTTCATGCAAAAACTGTCTATTTCAACTTAATTCGTTTATGCAAAACTAACTTTGTACTTTGCTATGAAGTTCCACCAGGAATGAGTTTTCATGCAAAAACTGTCTATTTTAACTTAATTCGTTTATGCAAAACTAACTTTGTACTTTGCTACGAAGTTCCACCAGGAATGAGTTTTCATGCAAAAACTGTCTATTTCAACTTAATTCGTCAATGCAAAACTAACTTTGAACTTTGCTATGAAGTTCCACCAGGAATGAGTTTTCATGCAAAAACTGTCTATTTCAACTTAATTCGTCCATGCAAAACTAACTTTGTACTTTGCTATGACGTTCTACCAGGAATGAGTTTTCATGCAAAAACTGTCTATTTCAACTTAATTCGTCCATGCAAAACTAACTTTGAACTTTGCTATGAAGTTCCACCAGGAATGAGTTTTCATGCAAAAACTGTCTATTTCAACTTAATTCGTCCATCCAAAACGAACTTTGTACTTTGCTATGAAGTTCTACCAGGAATGAGTTTTTATGCAAAAACTGTCTATTTCAACTTAATTCGTCCATCCAAAACGAACTTTGTACTTTGCTATGAAGTTCTACCAGGAATGAGTTTGCATGCAAAAACTGTCCATTTCAACTTAATTCGTTTATGCAAAACTAACTTTGTACTTTGCTACGAAGTTCCACCAGGAATGAGTTTTCATGCAAAAACTGTCTATTTCAACTTAATTCGTCCATGCAAAACTAACTTTGAACTTTGCTATGAAGTTCCACCAGGAATGAGTTTTTATGCAAAAACTGTCTATTTCAACTTAATTCGTCCATGCAAAACTAACTTTGTACTTTGCTATGAAGTTCTACCAGGAATGAGTTTTCATGCAAAAACTGTCTATTTCAACTTAATTCGTTTATGCAAAACTAACTTTGTACTTTGCTATGAAGTGCTACCAGGAATGAGTTTTTATGCAAAAACTGTCTATTTCAACTTAATTCGTCCATCCAAAACGAATTTTGTACTTTGCTATGAAGTTCTACCAGGAATGAGTTTTTATGCAAAAACTGTCTATTTCAACTTAATTCGTCCATCCAAAACGAACTTTGTACTTTGCTATGAAGTTCTACAAGGAATGAGTTTTTATGCAAAAACTGTCTATTTCAACTTAATTCGTCCATCCAAAACGAACTTCGTAATTTGCTATGAAGTTCTACCAGGAATGAGTTTTTATGCAAAAACTGTCTATTTCAACTTAATTCGTCCATCCAAAACGAACTTTGTACTTTGCTATGAAGTTCTACCAGGAATGAGTTTGCATGCAAAAACTGTCTATTTCAACTTTATTCGTTTATGCAAAACTAACTTTGTACCTTGCTATGAAGTTCCACCAGGAATGAGTTTTCATGCAAAAACTGTCTATTTCAACTTAATTCGTCCATCCAAAACGAACTTTGTACTTTGCTATGAAGTTCTACCAGGAATGAGTTTGCATGCAAAAACTGTCTATTTCAACTTAATTCGTTTATGCAAAACTAACTTTGTACTTTGCTACGAAGTTCCACCAGGAATGAGTTTTTATGCAAAAACTGTCTATTTCAACTTAATTCGTCAATGCAAAACTAACTTTGAACTTTGCTATGAAGTTCCACCAGGAATGAGTTTTTATGCAAAAACTGTCTATTTCAACTTAATTCGTCCATGCAAAACTAACTTTGTACTTTGCTATGACGTTCTACCAGGAATGAGTTTTCATGCAAAAACTGTCTATTTCAACTTAATTCGTCCATGCAAAACTAACTTTGAACTTTGCTATGACGTTCTACCAGGAATGAGTTTTCATGCAAAAACTGTCTATTTCAACTTAATTCGTCCATGCAAAACTAACTTTGAACTTTGCTATGAAGTTCCACCAGGAATGAGTTTTCATGCAAAAACTGTCTATTTCAACTTAATTCGTCCATGCAAAACTAACTTTGAACTTTGCTATGAAGTTCCACCAGGAATGAGTTTTTATGCAAAAACTGTCTATTTCAACTTAATTCGTCCATGCAAAACTAACTTTGTACTTTGCTATGACGTTCTACCAGGAATGAGTTTTCATGCAAAAACTGTCTATTTCAACTTAATTCGTCCATGCAAAACTAACTTTGAACTTTGCTATGACGTTCTACCAGGAATGAGTTTTCATGCAAAAACTGTCTATTTCAACTTAATTCGTCCATGCAAAACTAACTTTGAACTTTGCTATGAAGTTCCACCAGGAATGAGTTTTCATGCAAAAACTGTCTATTTCAACTTAATTCGTCAATGCAAAACTAACTTTGAACTTTGCTATGAAGTTCCACCAGGAATGAGTTTTTATGCAAAAACTGTCTATTTCAACTTAATTCGTCCATGCAAAACTAACTTTGTACTTTGCTATGACGTTCTACCAGGAATGAGTTTTCATGCAAAAACTGTCTATTTCAACTTAATTCGTCCATGCAAAACTAACTTTGTACTTTGCTATGACGTTCTACCAGGAATGAGTTTTCATGCAAAAACTGTCCATTTCAACTTAATTCGTCCATCCAAAACGAACTTTGTACTTTGCTATGAAGTTCTACCAGGAATGAGTTTTTATGCAAAAACTGTCTATTTCAACTTAATTCGTCAATGCAAAACTAACTTTGAACTTTGCTATGAAGTTCCACCAGGAATGAGTTTTCATGCAAAAACTGTCTATTTCAACTTAATTCGTCCATGCAAAACTAACTTTGTACTTTGCTATGACGTTCTACCAGGAATGAGTTTTCATGCAAAAACTGTCTATTTCAACTTAATTCGTTTATGCAAAACTAACTTTGTACTTTGCTATGAAGTTCTACCAGGAATGAGTTTTCATGCAAAAACTGTCTATTTCAACTTAATTCGTCCATGCAAAACTAACTTTGTACTTTGCTATGACGTTCTACCAGGAATGAGTTTTCATGCAAAAACTGTCTATTTCAACTTAATTCGTCCATGCAAAACTAACTTTGAACTTTGCTATGACGTTCTACCAGGAATGAGTTTTCATGCAAAAACTGTCTATTTCAACTTAATTCGTCCATCCAAAACGAACTTTGTACTTTGCTATGACGTTCTACCAGGAATGAGTTTTTATGCAAAAACTGTCTATTTCAACTTAATTCGTCAATGCAAAACTAACTTTGAACTTTGCTATGACGTTCTACCAGGAATGAGTTTTCATGCAAAAACTGTCTATTTCAACTTAATTCGTCCATGCAAAACTAACTTTGAACTTTGCTATGAAGTTCCACCAGGAATGAGTTTTCATGCAAAAACTGTCTATTTCAACTTAATTCGTCCATGCAAAACTAACTTTGTACTTTGCTATGACGTTCTACCAGGAATGAGTTTTCATGCAAAAACTGTCTATTTCAACTTAATTCGTCAATGCAAAACTAACTTTGAACTTTGCTATGAAGTTCTACCAGGAATGAGTTTTCATGCAAAAACTGTCTATTTCAACTAAATTCGTCCATGCAAAACTAACTTTGTACTTTGCTATGACGTTCTACCAGGAATGAGTTTTCATGCAAAAACTGTCTATTTCAACTTAATTCGTCCATGCAAAACTAACTTTGAACTTTGCTATGACGTTCTACCAGGAATGAGTTTTCATGCAAAAACTGTCTATTTCAACTTAATTCGTCCATCCAAAACGAACTTTGTACTTTGCTATGAAGTTCCACCAGGAATGAGTTTTCATGCAAAAACTGTCTATTTCAACTAACTTTGTCCATCCAAAACGAACTTTGTACTTTGAAGTTCCACCAGGAATGAGTTTTCATGCAAAAACTGTCTATTTCAACTAAATTCGTCCATGCAAAACTAACTTTGTACTTTGCTATGACGTTCTACCAGGAATGAGTTTTCATGCAAAAACTGTCTATTTCAACTTAATTCGTCCATGCAAAACTAACTTTGAACTTTGCTATGAAGTTCTACCAGGAATGAGTTTTCATGCAAAAACTGTCTATTTCAACTTAATTCGTCCATGCAAAACTAACTTTGTACTTTGCTATGACGTTCTACCAGGAATGAGTTTTCATGCAAAAACTGTCTATTTCAACTTAATTCGTCCATGCAAAACTAACTTTGAACTTTGCTATGACGTTCTACCAGGAATGAGTTTTCATGCAAAAACTGTCTATTTCAACTTAATTCGTCCATGCAAAACTAACTTTGTACTTTGCTATGACGTTCTACCAGGAATGAGTTTTCATGCAAAAACTGTCTATTTCAACTTAATTCGTCAATGCAAAACTAACTTTGAACTTTGCTATGACGTTCTACCAGGAATGAGTTTTCATGCAAAAACTGTCTATTTCAACTTAATTCGTCCATGCAAAACTAACTTTGAACTTTGCTATGACGTTCTACCAGGAATGAGTTTTCATGCAAAAACTGTCTATTTCAACTTAATTCGTCCATGCAAAACTAACTTTGAACTTTGCTATGAAGTTCCACCAGGAATGAGTTTTCATGCAAAAACTGTCTATTTCAACTTAATTCGTCCATGCAAAACTAACCTTGAACTTTGCTATGAAGTTCCACCAGGAATGAGTTTTCATGCAAAAACTGTCTATTTCAACTTAATTCGTCCATGCAAAACTAACTTTGTACTTTGCTATGACGGTCTACCAGGAATGAGTTTTCATGCAAAAACTGTCTATTTCAACTTAATTCGTCCATGCAAAACTAACTTTGTACTTTGCTACGAAGTTCCACCAGGAATGAGTTTTCATGCAAAAACTGTCTATTTCAACTTAATTCGTCCATGCAAAACTAACTTTGAACTTTGCTATGAAGTTCCACCAGGAATGAGTTTTTATGCAAAAACTGTCTATTTCAACTTAATTCGTCAATGCAAAACTAACTTTGTACTTAGCTATGAAGTTCCACCAGGAATGAGTTTTCATGCAAAAACTGTCTATTTCAACTTAATTCGTCCATGCAAAACTAACTTTGAACTTTGCTATGAAGTTCCACCAGGAATGAGTTTTTATGCAAAAACTGTCTATTTCAACTTAATTCGTCAATGCAAAACTAACTTTGTACTTAGCTATGAAGTGCTACCAGGAATGAGTTTTTATGCAAAAACTGTCTATTTCAACTTAATTCGTCCATCCAAAACGAATTTTGTACTTTGCTATGAAGTTCTACCAGGAATGAGTTTTTATGCAAAAACTGTCTATTTCAACTTAATTCGTCCATGCAAAACTAACTTTGAACTTTGCTATGAAGTTCCACCAGGAATGAGTTTTCATGCAAAAACTGTCTATTTCAACTTAATTCGTCCATGCAAAACTAACTTTGAACTTTGCTATGAAGTTCCACCAGGAATGAGTTTTTATGCAAAAACTGTCTATTTCAACTTAATTCGTCAATGCAAAACTAACTTTGTACTTAGCTATGAAGTGCTACCAGGAATGAGTTTTTATGCAAAAACTGTCTATTTCAACTTAATTCGTCAATGCAAAACTAACTTTGTACTTAGCTATGAAGTGCTACCAGGAATGAGTTTTTATGCAAAAACTGTCTATTTCAACTTAATTCGTCCATCCAAAACGAATTTTGTACTTTGCTATGACGTTCTACCAGGAATGAGTTTTCATGCAAAAACTGTCTATTTCAACTTAATTCGTCCATGCAAAACTAACTTTGAACTTTGCTATGAAGTTCCACCAGGAATGAGTTTTTATGCAAAAACTGTCTATTTCAACTTAATTCGTCAATGCAAAACTAACTTTGTACTTAGCTATGAAGTGCTACCAGGAATGAGTTTTTATGCAAAAACTGTCTATTTCAACTTAATTCGTCCATCCAAAACGAATTTTGTACTTTGCTATGAAGTTCTACCAGGAATGAGTTTTTATGCAAAAACTGTCTATTTCAACTTAATTCGTCCATGCAAAACTAACTTTGTACTTTGCTACGAAGTTCCACCAGGAATGAGTTTTCATGCAAAAACTGTCTATTTCAACTTAATTCGTCCATGCAAAACTAACTTTGTACTTTGCTATGACGTTCTACCAGGAATGAGTTTTCATGCAAAAACTGTCTATTTCAACTTAATTCGTCCATGCAAAACTAACTTTGAACTTTGCTATGACGTTCTACCAGGAATGAGTTTTCATGCAAAAACTGTCTATTTCAACTTAATTCGTCCATGCAAAACTAACTTTGTACTTTGCTATGACGTTCTACCAGGAATGAGTTTTCATGCAAAAACTGTCTATTTCAACTTAATTCGTCAATGCAAAACTAACTTTGAACTTTGCTATGACGTTCTACCAGGAATGAGTTTTCATGCAAAAACTGTCTATTTCAACTTAATTCGTCCATGCAAAACTAACTTTGAACTTTGCTATGACGTTCTACCAGGAATGAGTTTTCATGCAAAAACTGTCTATTTCAACTTAATTCGTCCATGCAAAACTAACTTTGAACTTTGCTATGAAGTTCCACCAGGAATGAGTTTTCATGCAAAAACTGTCTGTTTCAACTTAATTCGTCCATGCAAAACTAACCTTGAACTTTGCTATGAAGTTCCACCAGGAATGAGTTTTCATGCAAAAACTGTCTATTTCAACTTAATTCGTCCATGCAAAACTAACTTTGTACTTTGCTATGACGGTCTACCAGGAATGAGTTTTCATGCAAAAACTGTCTATTTCAACTTAATTCGTCCATGCAAAACTAACTTTGTACTTTGCTACGAAGTTCCACCAGGAATGAGTTTTCATGCAAAAACTGTCTATTTCAACTTAATTCGTCCATGCAAAACTAACTTTGAACTTTGCTATGACGTTCTACCAGGAATGAGTTTTTCATGCAAAAACTGTCTATTTCAACTTAATTCGTCCATGCAAAACTAACTTTGAACTTTGCTATGAAGTTCCACCAGGAATGAGTTTTCATGCAAAAACTGTCTATTTCAACTTAATTCGTCCATGCAAAACTAACTTTGTACTTTGCTATGACGTTCTACCAGGAATGAGTTTTCATGCAAAAACTGTCTATTTCAACTTAATTCGTCCATGCAAAACTAACTTTGTACTTTGCTACGAAGTTCCACCAGGAATGAGTTTTCATGCAAAAACTGTCTATTTCAACTTAATTCGTCCATGCAAAACTAACTTTGAACTTTGCTATGAAGTTCCACCAGGAATGAGTTTTTATGCAAAAACTGTCTATTTCAACTTAATTCGTCAATGCAAAACTAACTTTGTACTTAGCTATGAAGTGCTACCAGGAATGAGTTTTTATGCAAAAACTGTCTATTTCAACTTAATTCGTCCATCCAAAACGAATTTTGTACTTTGCTATGAAGTTCTACCAGGAATGAGTTTTTATGCAAAAACTGTCTATTTCAACTTAATTCGTCCATGCAAAACTAACTTTGAACTTTGCTATGAAGTTCCACCAGGAATGAGTTTTCATGCAAAAACTGTCTATTTCAACTTAATTCGTCCATGCAAAACTAACTTTGAACTTTGCTATGAAGTTCCACCAGGAATGAGTTTTTATGCAAAAACTGTCTATTTCAACTTAATTCGTCAATGCAAAACTAACTTTGTACTTAGCTATGAAGTGCTACCAGGAATGAGTTTTTATGCAAAAACTGTCTATTTCAACTTAATTCGTCCATGCAAAACTAACTTTGTACTTAGCCATGAAGTGCTACCAGGAATGAGTTTTTATGCAAAAACTGTCTATTTCAACTTAATTCGTCCATCCAAAACGAATTTTGTACTTTGCTATGACGTTCTACCAGGAATGAGTTTTCATGCAAAAACTGTCTATTTCAACTTAATTCGTCCATGCAAAACTAACTTTGAACTTTGCTATGAAGTTCCACCAGGAATGAGTTTTTATGCAAAAACTGTCTATTTCAACTTAATTCGTCAATGCAAAACTAACTTTGTACTTAGCTATGAAGTGCTACCAGGAATGAGTTTTTATGCAAAAACTGTCTATTTCAACTTAATTCGTCCATCCAAAACGAATTTTGTACTTTGCTATGAAGTTCTACCAGGAATGAGTTTTTATGCAAAAACTGTCTATTTCAACTTAATTCGTCCATGCAAAACTAACTTTGTACTTTGCTACGAAGTTCCACCAGGAATGAGTTTTCATGCAAAAACTGTCTATTTCAACTTAATTCGTCCATGCAAAACTAACTTTGAACTTTGCTATGAAGTTCCACCAGGAATGAGTTTTTATGCAAAAACTGTCTATTTCAACTTAATTCGTCAATGCAAAACTAACTTTGTACTTAGCTATGAAGTGCTACCAGGAATGAGTTTTTATGCAAAAACTGTCTATTTCAACTAACTTTGTCCATCCAAAACGAACTTTGTACTTTGCTATGAAGTTCTACCAGGAATGAGTTTGCATGCAAAAACTGTCTATTTCAACTTAATTCGTTTATGCAAAACTAACTTTGTACTTTGCTATGAAGTTCCACCAGGAATGAGTTTTCATGCAAAAACTGTCTATTTCAACTTAAATCGTCCATCCAAAACGAACTTTGTACTTTGCTATGAAGTTCTACCAGGAATGAGTTTGCATGCAAAAACTGTCTATTTCAACTTAATTCGTTTATGCAAAACTAACTTTGTACTTTGCTACGAAGTTCCACCAGGAATGAGTTTTCATGCAAAAACTGTCTATTTCAACTTAATTCGTCCATGCAAAACTAACTTTGAACTTTGCTATGAAGTTCCACCAGGAATGAGTTTTTATGCAAAAACTGTCTATTTCAACTTAATTCGTCAATGCAAAACTAACTTTGTACTTTGCTATGAAGTGCTACCAGGAATGATTTTTATGCAAAAACTGTCTATTTCAACTTAATTCGTCCATCCAAAACGAATTTTGTACTTAGCTATGAAGTTCTACCAGGAATGAGTTTTTATGCAAAAACTGTCTATTTCAACTTAATTCGTCCATCCAAAACGAATTTTGTACTTTGCTATGAAGTTCTACCAGGAATGAGTTTTTATGCAAAAACTGTCTATTTCAACTTAATTCGTCCATCCAAAACGAACTTTGTACTATGCTATGAAGTTCTACAAGGAATGAGTTTTTATGCAAAAACTGTCTATTTCAACTTAATTCGTCCATGCAAAACTAACTTTGTACTATGCTATGAAGTTCTACCAGGAATGATTTTTATGCAAAAACTGTCTATTTCAACTTAATTCGTCCATGCAAAACTAACTTTGTACTTTGCTATGAAGTTCCACCAGGAATGAGTTTGCATGCAAAAACTGTCTATTTCAACTTAATTCGTCAATGCAAAACTAACTTTGAACTTTGCTATGAAGTTCCACCAGGAATGAGTTTTCATGCAAAAACTGTCTATTTCAACTCAATTCGTCCATGCAAAACTAACTTTGTACTTTGCTATGCAGTTCTACCAGGAATGAGTTTGCATGCAAAAACTGTCTATTTCAACTTAATTCGTCCATGCAAAACTAACTTTGTACTTTGCTATGACGTTCTACCAGGAATGAGTTTTCATGCAAAAACTGTCTATTTCAACTTTATTCGTCCATGCAAAACTAACTTTGTACTTTGCTATGAAGT